>NW_005871064.1:10583460-10692950 GCF_000147115.1 Myotis lucifugus
GCCGCAGCCTTTTCTTGGTGGAGATTTTCCCAGTTACAAGCTGACCACCCTTTGTCCCCGGCCCTCTCCCCTCTGTCCCTTCCTTGTTCAATATTCAGGAAACCAGAGCCTCTTGGACACGAAACGATAAATCAGAATCGAGGGCTGTACTCCAATCACACCTACCTCAGGAGGTCACAGCCCTTGTGGGTGAATCCCATTTATAATGAGTCATTTACCATCAGATAAATCTTCCCAAGTAGCTACTTGCCACTCACGGTACCAGTGGTTGTTAACGTGGTGGTTGCAAAATCCTCTCGTGTGTTTATGCCAGTGCACACACTTCTCTCCAGGTCATGTCCATATTTATTTGGTAATTACCTTCTTTAATAGAACAATATCTGGGAGAGCTCCAGGGCATGGAGTGACTGCAGTAATAACAACACTGAGCTGAGCACACAGTTGGGCTGCCTCTCTTAACTCCCTCCCCAGCCCTGTTAAAGAGGTACCATCATCCTGAGTTTGCAGTGGAGGAGACCGAGGCCAAGTCTGGGGAGGAAGCAGGGTCTGTGTCTGCAAAGACCATGCCTGTGCTCTCAACAACCTCAGCTGCCGTACTGCACTGGGCCAAACCTCCAGGGGCCAGGACCAAGCCCGTCACCAAGGCATAGATTTCGTAGGTTCATACCAATTACATAACACCTACTACTCTCATAATGTCTTTTGCTTGCAAATCCATTGCTCATTGCCAACTGTTTCCAAGACAGAGCTGGGGGGGGAGGGGGGTCTCTATTTCTGCTATAGACCCTGCAGCTAACAGGGGAATGAATTCTGTGACCCCTGGCAATGAAATCCTGTAGACAAGGCCTCAGACAGACCAGAGAGGACTGCACTGCCTACAACCCAGCATCCAACTTGTCTCCTTCCTGTCAAAATACAGGAAGATGAGCTCACCCACACTACGCGGTTCCATAATTAGGCTGCCCCATTTGTCCACTCGTTCCTGTGGTGGTGGCGAGGTGCCAACCCCCTTTCCTACTCCTGCAGAAAACACCTCTCTCTCCAATTGCCTCCTTCCAGCTCCCTCCCCTGAGGCTTAGCCCTAGGGCTTGGCTCCCCTCTTTCCACCACCCACTGGGCCACACTAATTGGTGTGCATCAAGTATGATCCTCAAAAGGTGAGGACAGCTCAGTCTCCAATAACTGACAGTAACTGTGGCTTCCTCCCAACCATGAGTTTCTGTTCTCTATACCTCCCTTCCTCCCCATCACCAAGCTTATGGCTGGTTTGCTGTGTGTAGCTGAAGGCTTGCCCCAGTGCTTCAATGATTGCTCTGACACTTTTGGAGCTCCCCTTTAGGAACCGTCTGCAGTGCCAATTTATGAGAAAAACAAGCAAATCAGGATGGTTCTTTCAGGATCAAAGTCAAGCAGTGAATATACACAACACAGCTCATTAGAATTTCCAAGCTCCAGTAAACATTTGCTCTGCGTGATGTTTTGCTTTCTCAACAAATCTAACTCATCCTCAAAAGAGAAAAAAGCGTTACTACTGAGAACATTCTATAGGCTCAGAGACTGGCTCCAGGAGTGTTTGGTTCTGAGTGTGTGCAGGCTCTGGACGAGGGCCATCTGGGGTCAAACCCAGCTGTGCCACTTCCCACCCGTGAGATCTAAGGCAAGTCCTTTGACCTCTCTGTGCCTCAGTTTCCTCATCTGGAAACTGGGGAAGACACTGCCACCTTCTTCATGGGATTTACAACACGTGTAAAGTTGCCGAGCACAATAGCCAGCACAAAGTAAGGTGCTCCATAATGCTGGCTCCTGCTGTCACTACCGCTCCTCCTACTTGTCTCAGAGGGTGAAAGAACTGCAAAGCCTTCTCCCAGGACAACACAGGGAGGCTGCAGTTAGAAAGGGGACACACTGTCCTGAGAGAACATGACATCTAAAAGCCACACAGGAAAAGACTCACAGATTGGACACGCTAGCAATATATTTTGTGCATACATCAAGAGGCACCATAAGTTAAATGAAAAGATATTTGAAAGACAGGGAAAAAATATTTGTGACATAGCTGTCAAAGAGTTACTATCTATAATGTACACAGAATACTTATGTTCTCTCTGCTTTTATATCTGAAAGTTTCCGTATTAAAAACAAAGAGTAGCTATTCATCACTTTAAAAAAGGACACACCATGCAGGACACAAATGAGCAGAGAAACAAACAGGCACTACTCAGAAAAGAAAAGGTCAATAGTTGATGAACTAAGTGAAGACGAACAACCTCAGCAGTAATCAAAAATGCAAATGGCAATGCCAAGGCACACTGCACTTTTCAGAATCACAAAACTTCCGAAAACTTGTACCATCCAGTGCTGGTGATGGTGTGGGGAGTGGTCACATGCGGATGGTGGGAGGGCAAACTGGATTAGCCGTCACAGAGAGCAACGTGGTGATTTCAATATTTAAAATGTCTGTGTCCTTGATCTAGAATTCTACTTGTAAACATCTCTCAAGAAAGAATGCTAACATGTGCACAAACGTGTGTGTGTGTGTGTGTGTGTGTGTGTGTGTGTGTGTGTATCACAGCAAGTTTGGTACTACAGAAAACGGGAATCAAGCCATAGCAAAATGAATGAAGGTATTTCCATACAATGGAACACGAAGCAATGCTTTTTTTTAACGTACTGACATGAAAAATCTAAACTTAATAATATAAAAAGATGGCAACATGCATTTATGAATTACTAATGCCAAGTACACAGTAAATTTGTTTTATACCTACAGATTCACAGGGGGAAAGAGGGGATTGTTTAATAAAATTGTGAAGGATGGGAACTACGAAGCCAGACCTCCTGAACTCTAAAGTCAGCTCCGCCCTATATTAGCTGTGGGATTCTGGACAAGATACTTCAACTCTTCATGCCTCAGTTTCCCCTCCTATCACATGGAGATAATAATAGTACCTACCTTAATATTCCACTGTGCTGTGGAAACTCATGAGCAACCATCAGCCAAATCCCTTATAGCCAGGATCTCTTCACTCCTTGTTCTAACCCTGAACTTAAGGATGCTGTTCTCTCCATAGCATGGTGGGTTCTTCTCTCAGACCCCACATACTCCTCTTTGCCGATTCCAGGCCATTTCCCTCCCAACTTCCCTCAACAACCCAGGACAGGGGTTGGCAAGCTACACCATAGGCCCAATCTGGCCTACCACCTGCTTTTATACAGCCTAGCAGCTAAGAATGGTTTTCACATTTTGAAATGGTTGGGGGGTGAGGGATTTAAAAGAATATTTCATGACACGTAACATTCCAATCTCAGCGCCCATAAATAAAGTTTCGCTAGAATGCAGTCATTGCTCACTTGCTTACCTGTTGACGGCAGCTGCTTTTACAAAGACAGAATTCAGTTGAGTAGTTGCAACCCATAGCACTTGGCCTGCAAAGTCTAACATATTTACCATCTGCCCCTTGACAGAGGAAGTGTGCTACCCTTGCCGTTGAGGCATGTGGCAGTAGTCTGTACCATCCACTCCCAATCAGCTGCCATCATCTATAACCTGCCAGGTTTCTGCACCATGTGTACTAAAATACATACAAGCCTGACAGCTGGATGGCACAACTACTAACATCAGTGACTGAAGGAAGTTCGACATTACCTCTACGGGTTGGAATGTTGTGTGGAAATCAACAGGATGAAATGGAAAGTGCATATACTAAGTCCCACGCAATGCTCGTGATCAGAAAGAATGACATATAGAGCAGGACCAAGACCTGGTGTTTGCTGACAGAGGCGAGAACCAGGATGAACAAGAAAATGTTATGGGGAAATGTTATCCATATAATGGAATGCTAAGCAGTAATAGAGCTATAACATTATGGAGCAAATTGAGGTCAGATGACTGTCCTAACAAGCAGAAAAATCCCGGATAGAACAGGGTGCCCCGGGAAGGAGAGAGCCTGAGCCTGGAGTGCACAGAGAGGGCCCCGCTCAGGGCCAGACAACCTTGAAGACTTGTTAGTCCTATGATTATATACTATTACATTTAAACCAGAGACTCTCATTCTTTTGCTAATTAGATGCTACAAACAAATTTTCTTGGGGAAAAAATGAAAAGTACCAACATTTTTTCTCCCTAAATTTAAGTACAAAGATGAAACACAATCACGAAGATACTTTTAGGTGACAGATGACCAATAAACTCATATCTTATTTGGGAAGTGTTTGATGAGGTTTAGTTTTTATTTCTTCAGAAACCAAAACAAAGCAATATGAATTCTGAGTCTTATCAGTCCTTAGGATTACAGCACACATAGCCTAGCAGGCCTAAGTCTATAAGGAGACTTGGAGATTTTTCTCCTTTTCAACTCTCTTTAAAGTTTTATTATCCTCAATGGGAACACACCAGTATGACATATAAATCAAATACCCTCTCTAAAAAATCAGAAGGGTAAACTCACTCAATGACTATGTTAAGAATGGTTAGTTGGGAAGTGGTTTTGTCCAATTCAGTCATTGAAAGGCAAAGACCCAAAGCTTGGATTTAATCCATGGCTCAGCCACCTAGTCCTGTGATTCGTCTCAAGGCACCAACCCCGATTGCTTGTTCACTTGTAGAGTGAGGATGACACCTGTCCTGTCTGGGTCCTTGTGAGAGTTAAATGATGTAATGGTCACATGATGTAGAAGGGCCATCTGAGGACAGGTTGACATATACATTTTAGGACATCATGAATCTCTTTCTAGACTCTAACATTTTTATCTTCTTTACAAAAATGTCAGCATTGGCTGGGTTACAGAGATATAAAATCCTGCCTGAGATTCCTCCTGGGTGGCGTATGAGGACATGTTGCTACAAGTTAGCAGTTCATCGGGCCAGAACATTCAGGTAGATGGAGAGTAATCTAGGTCAGGCATGCTTCTGTGTCTTTCAGGGTCTACAGGGAATCTAACACAATGGATTACTTGGTACCAAGGTAATGGTACAGATGTTGAGCAGGTGACTAAGCTATGCATGCAGAGATCCTTTCCAACTTTGCTTCTCGCCACCCTTTCCCTCTATCCCACTCCCAGCTCTGCCAAAATCGTGCTGTTGTTTTGGGGCCATGAAGCAAAATTCCTCCAACAGGCCTTATGGATGAAACCACATCGTAATCATCAACATGTAAAACCTTATCTGCCTAGAGCAGCATTGAACAGACTGTCAAACTACAGCAGGAAGGCTGGGGAGGGTTGGGGGGCGGGAGGGGGGAGTGAGAGATCAACTGAAGGACTTGTATGCATGCATATAAGCATAACCAATGGACATAAGATACTGGGGGGTAGGGGAGGCCAGGGGAATGTCAAGGGGGGGAAAAAGGAGACATATGTAATACTCTTTGTAATACTTTAAGCAATAAAACAAAATTTAAAAAAAAACAAACTTATCTGCCTTTACAAGCTAGAAAATGTATTTTTCTCAAATAAATGCTACAAAATGTACATGAAAGTAATAATTTCAGTAAAATGAAAAAGCATCCCTGTCGAAAAGACTGAGACAGCAGCACTGAGAGCAGCATCTGTGGCCTCCCTGTTCCAGATCCCACCCAGCCCAGCGCCTCAAAACTGGGAACGCTGCCCAGGATGGTCCACTCCACTGCCGTTACCTATCACAGGGCACTGTTGCCTGAACTCACAACATAGGGACCTCTGAAAAGTGTAACAGCAAGAAACAGAACAGGAACAAACATGACACAAGTCATGTTTACACAAGTAAAAGATCACCAAGTGCTGCTGACAAGGTCTCCTACCTCTTACCCTCAGCATCTTTGGTGGGTTTAATTTCAGCCCATTGTGAACACTTTCCTCGACTCTCTCCATGTTGATTTTTTCAAAAGTTAACTAACTAGAAGCAGAGCTAGAGAGAGCTTCAAGGGCCTTTTGAACATTGCCTGAGTTTCTTGAAGATCTTAATCACAAAGTGCAATGTCCACAGTAGATGTTCTTTTTCATCAATCTGTTTAGAAGTTCTGGTATTCTTTTCACTAAAATAGAGCTTGTTGTACACAGACTCTCAGAAACAGAAAAACCTGTAGCTAGAGGCCTATGGTAGAGAAGGGTGTCAACACGGACAGTGTCTTGCACATCACTCCCAGACCAATGCCCTCCTCCACCTGCAAGAGAAGGCACCCAAAGGCATGGGCTGGCTCATCGGTTAAGTGATTCTGTGAATATCAGACCACTCAGGGCACTTCTCGGTAGCCAAGGGGGTGGGTGGTTCCTTAGGCATGGAGAGGAAGAGACATATCTTGATCACTCTCTTAGGGTCACCCAACTTATTCTGAGTTTTGTTCTTGTCCACCATGCAGCCTCCTGCCCTACTTTTGGCTCCAGGTGGATCTCCATGATGGGGAAAATGCCCCACCCAAATGAAATGAGCAGGGCTTCCACTCTGGGTAGCAAGAAGAGGGGCACTGACATTAGTGTATCAGCCCAGTGGACCAGGTTGGCATGGACTGGTCCATAGAACCCCATCATCCTAGTAAACTGACAGCATCGGGAAGACAGAACTGGCCCCAGGCCCCAGGACAGCATGGCCATCCTTTTGCTGCACCTGTGTTTTACGGAACCACTTCTGCATTCCCTTGGCTTTTGTCAAACTTTATATTTTTAATATGCACAATTTCTCATGAAATTGTCAGTCTATCCATTTCTTCCTATCGACTTTCCTCATTCTTTCTTTCTCCCAGCCCAGATGTGAGGTTCCTATGGACAGAGATCACCTCTTTCCAATCACATCTCTTCTTGGCTTCAAACAGTCCTGGCCTATAATAGACACTTACTAAAAATGCTTGCTGTATGACTGACTAAGTGATGGCATTTGTATTTACTGAAACTTTATATGTATATACAATTATATATTTTATATTTATGCACGAATAAATTAAAACTCAGAGATTTGTGCTATTTCACTTAGCCTCAGCTATGTATTGTCATGAGTATCTCAAGACTCTCACATTTATGTGGTGGCCTACCATTTATTTCCAGGCCAAAGCTTCGTGTTTTGGATTCTTTTCCATTAGATAAAGCACAGCTTTTAAAAGCAGATGTTAACTTTGATATTAAATGATATAAAAACACAAGTGGGTGAATTAGAGTTCATGGGGTTATAAGAACAAATCTGTGCTTGTCACCAGGGCCACCTTGCCCTGGGTAGTCCCGAGGGAATGTGGGTGGTGTTTTAATGGTAGAGAAGAGGCAGGGGAGTAAGGGGTGGGGGTGGTAGGCACCTGGGGAGTTGGGGCCTCCCTCCCTCATATCTTTGCGCCCTTCTCCAACTGAATGCTTACTTTTCACGGAGATCCCGCACTTGACTGGGCTTGAATCCTGGAGCCGCCTGGGAGCAGGGACTGGTGGGGGCCGACAGGGGACCCCTGACGCTCTGCACTGAGTGCCTGCGGCTGCGCCTGCGGTCCAGGCCCCGCTGCTCGCCCACGCCACCCCCGGAACACAGGCTGGCCCTCCTCCGGTCCCGACGCCCACTGGGGGGTGGCTCAGCCGTCTCATCACCGTCCTCATGCCGCAGTGCCACCTGCAAAAGCAGAGAACGCCCAGTGAAGGTCAGACTTGACATACTTTCATAGCCCCTGGGGGGGCGGGGGGCGGGCTGTGCACCTCAGGCTCGTCCTAATGAGAATGTACAGTCTCTCCCCAACCTGCAACCTCCGCTTCGCAAGGTCCTACAGCCACACCCACCCAAAGCCCAGTCTGCAAACTGAAAGACGCCTGCCACTGTGCATTTCCCAATCAATCAGATACGAAAAGGGCAAACAATGTCCCGAGCAGGTCTGAGGAATGTTCTGTAATCAGATGGCATCTTTACCCTGGAGCCCAGCTTTGCCATTTCTCGGGCCCAGGAGGTAGAGGCCCCTCTGAAGCCCAGTGGTTCCTGATGGTTCCTGAGCTTGATTTCCCAACGAGGGAGCTAAGAAGAGCACAGCAAGGATTCTGCGGGGATGGGAGCCACAGGATCCAGGTGAGGGAATAACCTCACCCACAGATCTTTTTTAAGCCTCACTTGAGGACATGTTGAGAGAGAAACATACATCAATATGAGGGAGAGAAACATCGATAGTTTGCCTCTGACCGGGGATAGAACCTGTAACCTAGTATGTGCCCTGACCAGAAATAGAACCCGCAACCTTTTGGTATACAGGATGTTGCTCCAACAAACTGAGCTACCTGGAGATCCATCTGTATCTCCAGCGTCTTTAATTTTTGGTGCCTACATTCTCCAAAACTGGACAGTAAGAAGGGCACAAGCTGTCACTGACTAGGCTTTTGTGTACACAGCAAGCTGACTCTGCCATTAACAAACAGGTGTGACCTGTAGCAAATGGCCTGCCCTCTCTCTAGCTCACCAAATGAGGAAAATAGTATTGCATTGGCAGGTTTGTAATAGGAATAACTTACATTAGGGTTATTTATGTAAAGCAGCTAGAGTAGGGCATTCCCTGTGGCTGGTACTCACTATGACTGTCATTCCCCAACCTATGTCCTCAGATGAAGGGGCCTGGGATACCCACAAATTCCTCCATCACACAGAATTGGCGGATCAGCCACCTCCAAGCCCAGGTAAGCCAGGCCCCACCGAGTCCAGCAGTCTCTCTGACTTGTCAACCACGGAGTCCCTTAGTCTTACGTCCCCAAAGATGCAAGTGATCCAGCCCTTGGGTGTTCTCAGTCACATTTCACAACTTGGTCCTGATATGAGAATGGAGAAGTAATATAAAGACAGAGAGATAATCACACCATATGGCCTATATCACTCATTCTCAGAAAATCTGGCTACTGCAAAATCAGTGATCCCCTATGTCCACTGTTCATCAAACAAGGTGGGCTTGGCTGAGTCAAGGCCAGATGGCCACTCTCGTGCCGGTTCCGAGGAGTGAGCACCTGAGACATGGCTGTTTCACAGGACAGCACCCACCCTTTATCAGCCCCATCTCCATCCCCTCCAGCTCCAGCATCTAGAGAAGGTCGATTTAGTGAAAACTCTTATCTCTGTGCCAGATACATTTTATAACGAACTCTCAGATATAGAAAGGCAATTTAAGATTATTTTGGCTTTTTTGTGTCTCTGAATTTACTAACCAGACATCATTTTGGGGGGGATTGAAGTAAAAATTGATATGAGTTCAGAAAAAGCTCTGTTGTTATAAAATCTCATTGGAAAGTTTGTTCCCTAAGGGTCCCCTGTCTGGTTTAACTGGAAGAGCTAAGAAATGATGCATTTTGTTAATCACATTTATCATCTCAACGTTAACGCTCTAAATGGCATTCTCTGGGGAAAGTTTGAAGATGATTATGTACCAAACCAAGGACAGTGTTTTTAAATATTAAATAGTTCCTGTCAATTACTTTTTCTTCATTTTGAGATAAAAAATTCTAGACCATTTGAACTTATTCTGACCTGGGTACTGACTCTGCTTCTTATTAAGCACACATTTGGAATAATAAGATTAGGGGCTAAAGTAGAGTTCAGATAGTTCTAATTCCTTGTCTAACCTCAGAGATTCAAAGATCAAATAGCATTTTGCTCCCAGTTCCCTGTGTGAATGAAGTGAAACCCATTCCAACTGCCTTTTGTCAAGGAAGGTAGAGACAATCTGAGAGTTTAAATGAAAAAAAAAAAATTCTGGAAAAATTATCAATGCAATACCAAAAAGTGGAATTCAATGGGGGTCTCTCTAAGTTCAGATCCTCAACAAAACTTCCATTTCCTTAAAACAAGAAGAGTGCATGGAGGGGTGGGAGGGGCAGAGCCTTGGGCTTGGCAGTCAGGAACAGCAGAACATGAAATTGGCGCTGGTGTTCGCTCATGGTTTTGTTTTTACAAGATGATTCCTAGACTCACCAGTGTCTGCTGATGACAGGAAGGGCGATCTCATGTTTACATTAGGGCTACAGTGGCAGTTCCAAATTCTGGTTCTTGGGAGCCCTACAGGTTAGAGGCAAGAACCCTAAGAGCCGAAAAACATCTGGAGAGGACAGAACTCACTACGAGACGTATTCAGAACCGGTGGTGTGGAATCTAGTTAATTCTAAGTGCAGCAAGTGTTCTCCATGGGTGAGAGCAGCCCTGTCCTGGAAGATCCTTACTCTCACCCAAATGATGCAGTGATTCATTTGCTGGACCCCTTGTCAAATACCTTCTCACTCTTTTAATTAACTGTGGAACACTGTAAACTAAAACCCAGATGAGGAGCAAGCAGATTCCAGAATTGAGCACTACTGTTCACACACCCTGCCCCACCCCACTGAGAAAGCAGGTAGGAGCAGTTCAAGGTGGCATCTGCGACAACTCTCACCAGCCCTTGAGGCTACCAAATGACCTGAGCATTCTTTCTAATGTTTTATTGTGGAAATGTTCAAAAGCACACTAAGCACATTGAAGAGTATAAAGACTGTGATGTGCTCATCACCTGTGATAGCTCAACAGTGATCAACTCCTGGCCAATCTTGTCTCATTTACGCCCCACTCCCTGTGTGCCCCAACCCCAGTTTTTCTTTAGAGGTAAATCCAAGATCATACCATTTCATTTGTAAATATTTCCACATATATAACCAAAAAATTGGGATTTCTAAAAACCATAACCACTATTCTTTTAAAATAATTTATTAATATCATCTAATATCTAACAATCTCAACATTCCAGATGGAGGCCAAAAGCTATTAGCATTTCTTTGAGTTGATATTGTTACACTACTACTAACATCCATGACTGGCAGCCATCTTTATATAACAGATGCAAGCCTTTTCCATATTGCTATTCCACATCTTTGTTTTAATTCATATGCACACAACTTGATTGAGCTCTTAGGTGAAGTGGATGCCAGTACTGGTACAATTTCAAAAAGGAACTAAATGTCCTGGCTTGTTTGGTTCAGTGGATAGAGCATCAGCCTGCAGAATGAAGGGTCCCCAGGTGTGATTCTGGTCAAGGGCACACACCGGGGTTGCAGGCTCGATCCCCAGTAGGGGGCATGCAGGAGGCAGCCGATGAAGGATTCTCTCTCATCATTGATTTTTCTATCTCTCCCTCTCCCTTCTTCTCTGAAATCAATAAAAATATATTAAAAAGAAAAAGAAAAAGGAACTAAGCTGCTGACAGGTTGTGGCAGACCATAACAGTGCTAGGCTCCTAGAGAATAGCACTTCCCTTATCCTTATGTAGCCCCCTCCTACACTGAGTCCAGGATTATCCACGCGACTTCCTTTGGCCAATGGGACATCAGCAAATGCGATGCAAACAGAGGCTTGGAAAGTATTGGTGTTTTGGGACTTGCCCTTCTAAAATGCTGCTATCATATGAAGAGGTGTAGGCTAGCCTGGCCCAGCCAACAGCCAGCATCAAATGCCAAACCAGGTTCAACAGGCCATAGACCCTTAGCCCCAGTCCAGCCATCAGATGACTGCAGTTGCATGAGAATCTCTCAGTTGGACCAGGTCTGAATTTCTGACCCACAGAATCATAAACAACACTTGCTGTTTCGGGCTATGAAGTTTTTGGAATATTTGTTATGCCCAAGAGCTAACTGATAGACATTTTTTATCACCTACAACAAAGAAGGATCTTAAGAGATTAACCTAATAGTCAATTATTTCTAAAAGTACCATTTACCCCTCACCCCCAAAGTCTCCAGCCTTAAGATGCCTTTCCCATTACTAGGACTGCATTTTGAGAATTGAAAGTTAGAACACATAATCTGACAAAAGATTTCTTTTTATTTTGATTTGTGAATTTACGTATTTGTAAAATTATATAAAGCTATAAAAATTCAAATGAATGAAACGTCGATTAAATCACCTTTCTGAAATGGAATTAAATTACATGGAATTGGGCCTGTCCCCAGAACGTCCAGGACATATGGTCACCAGATATCTTCCACTATTAGGAAGAATTCTAGAAGCCCAACCAAGTTTTCTTTAATTGCTTACAAACATTCATAGAGGAAAATATTGGCTGTGCTTACAGGCCTCCTTGCTGCCCTGTGTATACTAAATGTAGTTGTCCTGAGGCAATAAATATATTTTTTTAAAACTGCATTAGCTTTCAGAACAAAATAAAAATCCTGGCTTCGCCTGGTATATACAGCACTCAGTTGTCACCTTGAGTTAGTACTCAGGGCATCTTCCCTCTAAGGTTAGCTGCTTTCTGATTAAATCATGCCCTTCCTTCAACCCAGCATCTGACAAACACCTTGTCATAAGACATGTGATATTAAAAGAGACATTTGAGCACTCACTGAACTTCTACTCTGGGCAAGTGTGCTGCTGTGTACTGGAGCTAGAGAGAGGAATGAGACATCTGACGTAGAGTAGCTCAAAGGGAAAAAGACAAGCAAGTACTGGTACATCCTGAGGACTGTTCAGTCCAGGGTGTGAACATAAGCAAGTGCTCTTCCCTGGGTTAGAAACAATGTGTAGGGGACAAGCAGCAGGGACCCCTTTTACCTTGCCAAGGAAACCCCGTGGATGCAAGACACCTGAGGTGACTCCCACAGGAGGAGTACGCGTTTGCTAACTTGAGAACTGGAAGGAAGAATACTCCAGGTGCAGAAAAGAGAATGGGTCAAGAGAAGGTCTCCAAAGACCTGTCTTCACATTCGAGAAAGAGGAGATATTGAACATGGCTGCAACTTCAGACATCTTAGGAATGGCAAAAGGAAAGGCCACATGGGTCTGAGGCCACAGACAGTGTAGGCCCTTGTACTAACTCAAGCAGTTTAGGCTATGTCCTGCTGGCCATGAAAAAGGGTTTCATTCATTCACTCACATATCCATTCATTCACTCACTATTGTTTGTTTTCTTCAACAGAAATGACATAGTGAGATATGACTCTCAGGGGGATCACCTTGTTTTCAGCTGCAGGGAGTTAGGAAGAAGGAGAGAGCAGAGAAGGCCCCATGGGATGTAGAAGGAGAGAGCAGAGAAGGCCCCATGGGATGTAGCACCTGCAGGATGCCAACCTCGCCAGCCTCTGCTTTTGCTGCTCTCCCAGGCCTTACCCTCCAGTCACACCAGTCTCCTTTAGACTCTTCACACCTGCCAAGCTAGATTCTCCTCCAGTGCCCTTCTCTACGACACTGTCTCTTTAGGCTGTCATCTCAGATGGGCCTTCCTCATCCACACCCCAGTTTCTCACCCTACCTCATCCTCTTTTCTTCATGCTCACAATCTCAGATTCTCAGCTTATTCATGTACTTGGTCACTGTCTGCACCCCATTAGAATAAGTGCTCCTTTAGGACAGTGGCCTTGACTGACTAGGTGGCTGCTGTGTCCCGGGGCCTAGAGTAGTTAATTGTGTGTATCAAGTTGACTGGGTCACAGGATGCCCAGATATTTGGTCAAACAATGTTCTGGATAGGTCTATGCAGGGGGGTTCTCGATGAGATTAACATTCAAATTGCTTAAACGGAGTAAAACGACTGCCCTCCCTGGCATGGGGGGCCTCTTTCAGGCCAGTGAAAGCCTGAGGGGAACACAGGCTGAGCAAGAGAGAATTCGCTTTTTCTGCCCAAGGGTTTTAAGCTGGGACATTGATTTCCTCCTGCCTCTGCACTCCAAGCGGAACTTAATCACTGGCTCTCCTGGGTCTCAGGCCTTCAGACTTCACGCCACCCAAGAGGAAACATGTCTCCAGATTCTGTCTCCCACTGGCCATGGAAGGAACTGGGATGAGGAGGCTTAGCAACAAGGAATGTAATTTGCTCCTCACAAAATGTGCTCCAACCTTCATTTAGAGTCCAGACAATAGTCACATCAGATCAATAACTTGAATAACAGGGGGGCATTTGGCCCACTGGGAGCAATTAGAGCTCAAGTCAACAGGCCATTAAGCTATGATGCACAACCCAAAGCAGGGCCTGCTTCATAGGCATGTGTACAGGACTCCAAGGGCTCTGCTTTCACCATCTTGAAATTCTTAGTAATTTTAACTTTAAATTTGGTTTTGTAAGTGAAGTCCAGTAGGACGATGGAGCAGGTGCATGCTGGAGGAATTAGGCGCAATATGCATGTCTGCCATTCCACACGCCCATGAGCATAGAGTTCCAGTAGACCCTGATATGTGAGCGTTCAGTGAGACGACAAGTGAGTACAAGGTGAGTGGGTCACACCTCTGACTGGCTAAGCAGAGTCACTGTCAGCCCCAGAGGCCATGCTTTCCATTAAAACCAGAACTTGCTTTAAATGAGAGAGATGGTAATGCAAGGGTTCTATCCTACCCTTTCTCAACAGTGTTACTTTCCCATATTAGCCAACCACTTATGCTGAAATGATAACATATAAAAAAATGAGAAGATAGAACAGCCCACAGTTCGTTTTCCTTTTAGCCTTCCTTAGTCATCAGTGAATTGAAGATAGAGTGTTGACAGAATGAACACATACGAAGAAATGAAATAAAAATAGCTGAGCTAGTTTTCACAGTTCTTCCCTTTTCCGGTAAGAACAAAATACCTGTGCATGCAGAGGGGCAGACTCCACATTCTGCTGATTCTGCACACAGGCTAGATGCTCTTATAATTGCATTTTCAACGGGCAGTGCACAATATTAATGAACAGTAAAACTCCTGCTGATACTTTAAAATGTTAACTTTTCTGTCCTTACAATGACATTAACAGCAAATAAAAAGACCCCATAACAACGAGAGAAGGACCAGGGAAGAAAGTAAAAAGATGTTTAGTATTTTTAACAGTAGTATTCCCCCTTTCATTTTTATTTTGCCCTACAAATTATGTAGTAGGCCCTGCCTGAAGTTAAACCCCTACTCAGTGTAAGAAATATGACCTGTCTTCTCTCTCTCTCTCTCTCTCTCTCTCTCTCTCTCTCTCTCTCTCTCTCTCTCTCTCTCTTCATCAGCCTGAATGAAAGTACTTCTGGTAGGATGCATGTTCTTTAACTTAAAATAGCAATAAATAAATAAATAAATAAGCAAGGAAGCAAGTTACCAAGTTTCTGCTAGATCAGCGCTTCTCCCACTTGAGCGTGCTTCACAATCACCAGGAGGCTTGTGCAGACAGACTGCTGGGCCCGCCCACAGAGTTTCTGATTCAGCAGGCCTGGGCCTGGGCCTGAGAACTTGCACTGGGAAAAGCGCTGCTGCAACACACTTGGAAACACAGGTCTAGAGTATGTTGACCTTGGCCTCTGACATTTGTCCAAGCTGGGAGATGCCTTACAAAAGGCATGTTCTGTTACCTCATAAATGTTCAACTGCTCCACTAAGTCCAGGTCAGTCCCTTTCTTGTTCAAGTGCCGCTGGGACACGGCCGCAATGCCCAGCTCCTCCAGGCAGTCCACCACGTCGTAGAAGGTATCTTGGTCTGGCAATCCTGACAACGTCTGGATGGAGAAAGAACAGGACACAGACATGTCTTAGGGAACTGCCTCAAGGCCCTCAGGGCATTGTTTTACATGGTAGCCAGTGGCCGTGATTATAACATGATGGGGGCAAAGGAAGACAGATAACAAGTTCAGTTGAGAAAAACGTTCTGTGGCGTAAGCAGCATGAACCCCAAGATCCCACCCCGTTAGTCAGGTGCTCTGTACTCCCATCTCCTTGAGTGTAGGCAGAACACTCCCATGCCTGGGTTCCATTACATGGCAAGGGTGACGGAACTTTACTGATGTCATGAAGGTCCCAAATCAGATGATTTTGAGTTCATCAACAGGGAGATTAGCCTGGGTGGGCCTGACCTAATCAGGTGAGCCATTTAGAGTGGGCTAAGGCCTTTCCTGAGCTCAGTGTAGGAGAATGATTATCCTGCTGGCTCCAAAGCAGCAGCAAGCCACCATGAGTCCTACAGCTGCAAGGAAGTGAGCTCTGCCAACAACCACAAAGCTTGGAGGAGGACCCCAGCCTCAGATGGGACTCCAGCCCCAGTCAACACCTTGACAGCAGCTTGTGAGGCTCTGAGCAGAGGACCAGGCAGGCAGTGCTGGACCCCATCCCATGGAAACTGTGAGGTGATAAATCTGTGCTGTTGTAAGCTGCTAAGTTTGTGGTAATTGGTTACATGGCAATAGAAAACCAACATAGTCAGTGACCGGCAACTCCTGTTAAGATCAATCTACTGCCCTAGATGGTTTGGCTCAGTGGATAGAGTGTTGGCCTATGGACTGAAGGGTCCTGGTTTCGATTCCAGTCAAGGGCACATGTCCGGGTTGCAGGTTTGATCCCCAGTAGGGGGTGTGCAGGAGGCAGCCGATCAGTGATTCTCTTTCATCATTGATGTTTCTACCTCTCCCTCCCTCTCTCTTCCTCTCTGAAATCCATAAAAATATATTTGAAAAAAATTGATCTACCAATAGCTGGAGTGATAACAATGTAATGGTTCTCTTTTCTTTCAATTTGGTAGGCCTTCCTTTGGTCTGTGAAATTTGGGAAAACATGAGAAATTCCCAAGCAGCAACCTAGAGACAAATAAATACATAAATAACCCAAGAAAGAAACAGCCGACTTCTCTGAATTCTACCTCTCTTACAAGAAGGATGATCTCAGACCAGGCCTCTGCTCAGCACTGTAAAGACCTTTAGCCCAACTGGCGTGGCTTAGTGGTTGAGCATTGACTCATGAACCAGGAGGTCACGGTTCGATTGTTCGATTCCCGGTCAGGGCACATGCCCAGGTTGTGGGATCCATCCCCAGTAAGGGGCATGGAGGAGGCAGCCGATCAATGATTCTCTCTCTCTCTCTCTCTCTCTCTCTCCCTTGCTCTCTCTGAAATCAATAAAAATAAATATTTAGAAAAAAAAGAACTGGAAGGACTGTTGAGGTGACTTACTACAAGTCTTTTATCTTATGAATGAGGGAGATAAAGACCTGGAGGGAAGGAGTTAGCCTGAGGGAAGTTACTGAAGGCCTAGGACAAACTTCTCTCAGAGCTGCTATTCTCATCTCCTCACACACTCAGGCCTTCTACACAAGTCATTCTGGCCTTCAGTTTCAGACACAGACCTTTAGTCTCTATTTATTTCACTACCTTTGCATTTCTAAGAACCCTGCATATACATTTCAAAATTATTGTAAACATGGCGACTGCCCCAAGAGAAAAAAACCAATACTTTCCTAATGATCTTTTCACAACACCACTTCCCTAACACTTCTAGTTTGGGGTTATTAATATTGGAACGAATGTCTTTATTCATAATGCAAACAAAGTCTTTTTCCTTCCCAGGCTGAGCCAAGAGGACACGACTCACTGTTACTGAGATCAGAAATGAATGAGAAATAACTGGGATCCAGTTCATTCGTCAGGGGCCCCAGCGAGGCCAAGGAGCAGGAGGCTGTGAACCAGATGAAGCTATAATCAATGGTGCGCGCACCTGAGTGGCCGGTGTGCCAGTGCGCGCCAGTGTCTGCAGGCGCCAGGTCAGGCAGTCCCAGGCAGCCCACTGGACGGCCTGGCTCCCAAAGCTACCTGAAAAAGTGGGCACGTGCTCAAAGAAGGCTACCATCAGAACAAGCCCATCCTTTGGGTTCAGTCTCTAGAACTTGGTTAGAGGATGAGGAGGTGGAAATGGCGACACCAAGGCCAGGGCAGGGCTGACGGCGGGAGGTGCCCTGACTGCTGACTGTGCCAAACACACAGTTGGAGGAATGCAGTGAGTTGATATTTGGTGTTGGATTGAAAGCTTTCTACACAACAGTGCAGGGCCAGGATGAGGCACCGAGAGAGGCCTCTGGCAGTGTCCTCATCTCTCTGGTCCCCTCCTTCTTTCCTTTTTCCCTATTGAGTTCTGTTCAGAAGTTTCCAGGGGGTTGAATTCCTTGATCTAATCCCCATCCCTCTAGCAGGCCCAACCATGATTGGTTGGGAAGATTACTATCAAATAATTAAACAAATAGGTCTATGGAACCAAACAGGCCCACAGAGCCTTGGCTCAAAAACAGGCCCAGAACTGAGTGTATTAAGAGGTCTTTGGTCATTTCCTGTGAAAATGTGGGTTTGAGCCAAGCCTGCGTTCCTTGCCTTTCATGTTTGGCTGTGGCTACATGGGAGGCAGCTTTCGCCACAAACACATACAGCTTCTTTCTCCGCCTGCATGGGAGGGGACTATACATCTTAGAAACACATTCACCTATTTTCAGCTATTCTCTAACGTGCTGGGCCATTTTGCCATACACCCACCTCTCCCCAACCCCACCCTCTCATCTCTCCCCTGACACCTCACTGCCACAGCGCCTCCTTCTGGCAAAGGTGGCAGCTCCAGAACTGTCTGCGAGGAAAACATTTCCTGGTGCCTTCATGCTCAGGTGACACCTCATGGCCTGCTTCCTGCTTCCCCTCAGATCTTGTCTTCCAGACCTCGTGACAACTAGATCTTGACAGGCACCTAACGGACATTTTCTTTTCCTCTCCAGGGGTTTTCACTGATCCCATCTGATCTTTCTTGTAGGATAAAGCCAGTGTGGCCAAAGCCTGAACACAGACATTTGTAGCAGCATTATTGGTGAAAACCAAAAGCTGCAAACACCCCAATCTCCTTCAGTGGGGGGAGAGATAAGCAAACTGTGGAGTATTTACAATGCACATGCCCAGGAGCAGGAAGAAGAGAGCTGTTAGTACAGCCAGTAACAGACAAACCTCTCCCACTGAGAGAAGACAGCCTCAAAGGGATACAGCCCATCTGATTCCATGTAATATTCCTGAAATAACAACACTATTGTGATAGAGAATAAATCAGGGTTTGTCAGGGGCATGAATGGGGACCAGGATTTCATTATAACAATAGAGAGGTTTGCGGGGAGATGTGCTCGGTCCTAATTATGAAGGCCATCCACAACTATGTATGTGTTAAAACATATACAGCTAAATACCAAAGGGAAAAAACCAATGTTCTGTATGGTAATTTAAAAACAATAAAATAAAATATAAAAACATAGGCAAATACTAAGCATGAATCCCATCTAGGTTACCTACCCCTTGGCCCTGCTAGAGCAGCACCCCTGCCTGGGCTCCCTGACATCCTCCTTCCCCAACACTCCAGCCAGCCCCACGGTAACACCCCTGTTGCTCAGCCCTCACCTGACTCATCCTATTCTATGAGGTGGCCAGTATCTGGCCCACTGAGGGAATTTTGGCTGGATCAGGACAGGACACTACAGTGGAACCTTGGCTCTTGAGCTTAATTTGTTCTGGAAGGCTGTTTGAGAAACAATTAGTTCAGAAATCGAATGATTTTTTTTTCCCATTAGAAAAAATATAAATTGAATTAATCCTTTCCAGACCCCCAAATGATTCCTTTCTTTAACCTTTCTTATATGCAGTGCATGTCTAATATATTTTTAAATCTATAAACAACACTTCTTAAATTTAACGAACCACCCCCTACCAGCCTTAAAGGAACCACATTCAGCACTCATTCCAGGGGGTGTCTCTCAGGAGGTCAGCAGGCGGCATCTTCGCTTTTTCACATGTCACTGCCTCCGAAATGCTGCACTGGCTAACTGTTTTTCCTTTATCCAAATCAACATCTTTTCTGCCTCTTCAATTGCCCTTCACACCTTAGCAGCCTTAGCACTCTTAATAGCCTCTTTATGTTTTAAAATTGTGCTAAGCATGCACTTGCCAGCAACAAAAGCACCACACACACACACACACACACACACACACACACACACATTCACAGCACAATTTCCTGAGATGTTAACAAGGGAAAGTTTAGCTGTAAACTGACTCATACTGGTGCATTCTCTCCTTTGTTTGTGGCCTGAGAGAAGTTACCCCAGACATTTTTTCCGTGAACAACTTGGCTGAGAACCAAATTGTTCAAGATGGGAGACTTTCGAGAACCAAGGTTTGACTGTATATAACTTCAGCTTGCAGAGTAAAAAAAATAGTTTCTGAAACCCCTCAATCTTTTGACAACATGGGTGGAAGGTGGGGGGGAGGATGGAGGGGGATTAGTCTGGATCTTGGAAACCCCCCATTCATGCCCCCGTTTAACAAAGGGAGACTTCAGTCTCAGAACCATGAGCAGGCTAGAATTTAGTCCCCTTGTTTTGTCATAAAACTGTTAACTTTTTTAATTCTGTGTCATTAGGACATCTTTTACTCTATTGAAACAAAAGTTAGAAACCCACTATAATAATTTCCTAGATTTCAGAATGTAAATTTTTTCCAGAACCACGTAACATTTCACTGCATTGTTTTGTTTGGGATCTTAGAGGATTTTACTCACTGGGGCAATAAACATGACTAAAACTCAGCAACAGAAAACAAACCCAGCGTGGGTGCCAGCTGTCTTCTGACCTTTTTGAGGAAAAGATGACATTTGGAGTAATGTCCTGGGGACCTGCCTGGACTTCCTCTGGGCCAGAACTAACAAAAGATGAGACAGAACTGCCAGAAGAGAAAGCGTAAGCGAGGAATTCCTGGACATTAAATGCCGTCGGATGCCAAGGAGAGTCTGACACGCACTGGGTCCGTGCCGGGGATTGGCAGCAGAATGGCCACACCATGCGAACGCTGCCAGGGCCATCAGAACAGCTGGGCATGGCCGCCACCAATAAAACGGATAGCATTACAGTGGAAAACACTCAGCAAGAGAGAAAATTCCATTTTTGCTGAACTCAGTGTTTTCCAAAACAATGTCAGTGACTGAAGATGACAGGAAATTGATGACCTTAATCTTTAAAACCCAACAGAAAATTGCTTTAAAATTGCATGGTAAAATAAGCTCACAGATTTAAAAATAAAAGCAAAATTATCATCTACCAAAAAGTGGTGCTCATTCCCCACTAGGACTGTCATAGAGGTTGCTGAGCCTCTCCAACAAACGCCTTTCGTTAAAAAGCAATCACTGACTCCGGGAAATGTTTTCCTGTACATTTCTTTTAATCTCAGTAGGTTTAATGCTATTACTTTTTCCGCTGGGTTCTTAATATATTTAGGACAGTATCATTTTCTGTCCTATTTTCTGCTAACAATTTCCTACTCTGTCACTTGCCTTGAGCTTCTATTTGTGGTTTTCATTTTTAATGATAAGACCTTAGAGCAGTGATGGCGAACCTATGACATGCGTGTCAGAGGTGACACGTGAACTCATTTTTTTTATTTTTCTTTGTTAAAGGGCATTTAAATATATAAAATAAATATCAAAAATATAAATCTTTGTTTTACTATGGTTTCAAATATCAAAAACTTTCTATATGTGACACGGCACCAGAGTTAAGTTAGGGTTTTTCAAAATGCTGACACGCCGAGCTCAAAAGGTTCGCCATCACTGCCTTAGAGAGTTGTGTGCACTGAAATATTTAAGTCCTTTCCTTCGGAATTTTTCTTGACTGATGGTATTATTAATGTAACCTTTACCTACCAGAGACCAATTAATCTTTTATGTTGAGGTTTTTTTTTCCTCGTTTTTCTATGGCTTGATGTGTTACAATGAACTCTGGAATTGATCCGGAATTTATTCTGGTAGATGGACGAAGTTTTCGTTTATTTCCATTTAGCAAGACCTCCCCGATCATGAACAAGCTAACCCACCCCCTTTGATGTCAGTCACAGCGTAAGAAGTTCCATGCATTGGGCCATCTCACAGTTCCTCCGCTCCCCTCCCTGCTGAGGGAGGAGCCAGGACCACACTGCTTTACCGTTGGAGTTTGCACATCTTTTTTTTTTAATTGTACATTGACTTTGGAAGATAGTTTTGTAGTTTCTTTTTTATATATATTTTATTGATTTTTTACAGAGAGGAAGGGAGAGGGAAAGAGAGGTAGAAATATTGATGAGGGAGAAATATCGATCAGCCGCCTCCTGCACACCTCCTACTGGGGATGTGCCTGCAACCAAGGTACATGCCCTTGACCAGAATCGAACCTGGGACCTTTCAGTCTGCAGGCCAATGCTCTATCCACTGAGCCAAATATCTAGTAGAAGCTACTCCTTGTAATGATGCTGCTTCTACTAACCTGTCCCCAGTTCATGAGGGAAAATGTCCTTAAAAGGACAGCAGTCATAATGGATTAGGGCCCATCCATATGACCTCATCTTAGCTTGATTACATTTGCAAAGACCCTATATTTTCAGGTAAGGTTACATCCACAGGTACCAGGGATAGGACTTCAACATAGCTTTGGGGGGAAACAATTCAACCCATAACAAACATTGACCAACCTTGTTCACTAAAGTCATCGCATAAACTAGCAGCTCTGTGTCGACCCCGTCTTTTTCCTCCAAGATTTCCATGATATTTGACCAGGGTACAACTCCTGCGAGTAAAGCAAAAATCATTAGGAACAGCAATTCAACATTTCCCTTCCAACTCACTTCAGAGTTTATCTAAAGTCTCTTCACCCGAAGATGGCATGTCCTTCAGTCACTGAGTATCAAAGCATGACACAGATTTTGAATTAGGTGACAATATACCACATTATCCTTCTGCACTTGAAAATGTATATTCTTCAGTGTCAGGAGGCCCAACAATTTGCTTGAAAGTTCCCATTATATGAATTACGTAACTTTTAAGAATGCATTCACACACAGCTTTTTAGGCCATGCGTTTCACTTGCTGAGTGCAGAAACCCTAATAAGTTCTCTCTATACATCAGCATGCTACGGTCTGATCTCCTGCAAGGAAAGGAGATGTGGGAGGTCTTCCCATGCACGTGGGCTCTAAGAACTGACAGTGAAATGCCCATCTAGCAAACATTTCAAGAACAGAAGTATATTATCCCTGTGTAATCAAGCACAAATACGACTTAAGCAGAAACCAAGTAGAAGGAACTGGGTCTAGGAGGAGGCTGCCATCAAGAGTTTTATCATATAATAGAGCAGTTAGGCCTAAGTACAAGAACACACGTCCACACAGAGTAAAGGCACGCACATCGGCACTGCCAGGGCCAAGGCCGCAAAGGGGACGCATGCCCCTGACCCACTTCCTGTGCCTGAGACAAGCATTTGAAGTGAAGTGTCGCCTTGCCCATGGCGTGGCTGGGTGGAACAGGAAGCTCTTTCCTCTTTCTCTCTACAGACCTCAAATGATAATGCTCATTTTTTGCTGATAAAAGTAAATTCTGAAGTAATCCAAAGCCAGTGGCTTCTAAATGCCGGTTCTTGGATGGGTTGTGTCAGAGCTGAAATGTCTACAGGAAAGTCAATGGAGATCTTTGAGGGAAGGAAGTGGGTTAAGCTGGCGCAGTTGTAAGAGAACCAGAGGGTCAATGCACAGTCAGAAAAAGAGAGAAGACAGGAGAATTTAAGAAGGGAACAGGCACCTACTACACAGTGTGGAAGACACAGATATCGTTTGATGTAGATCTCTTGGCTCTCCCAGCAAGTGAACAGAAAGCCCGATCCTTCCGCCAAGTTGCCCAGTTGGTCAGAACCAGACGGGCTGCCATACCCTTTCTAACTCTGGACACAAAAGCATGATCCTTCAACCATTAACTGCTGAATGATCTTCTTGCTGGTACTTATCATCAAACTATGTTGAAGTCCTCACCTGTTCTTCAAACCCCAGCAAAGTAACCATTTCTGCCCTCAGGACAGCCAATCAATGTGGTTAGCAGGTCTTGGGCCTCACTGTCTGGGTGCAGTGCTTGTGTTCATAACAAGGGCAATTTCTATTATTCACACTCGGCACCCAACCTCAGCAGAAAACACATGTTCTAGTCAGTCATCCACGTATGGTTAAAAGGCAGACTGTGCAGGAGAGAAAGCATTGAAGCTAAGAATTTCCAGTGGTGCTGGTGGGCCCAGAACTGCCTCCTGATTGCACACTTTGAAGCCAAAGATGCCAAACCAAGCCTGGGATGGAAAGGCCAAGAAGCAAAGGCAAGCATCTAGTAGAAAGGGAAGTAGCCAGGTTATACACTCTCTCTCTCTCTCTCGCTCTCTCTCTCTCTCTCTCTCTCTGGTGCACCATTGTGTCCTTTATGATGAAAACACCCAAATACTGTCTTAATTTAATTGAAAAACGTGATATTTAGCTATGATATCTGATTCTCTACTACTATTTAAGGATTTCAAGTTTGGAAACTAGTTGGGATGAATGTTCATTCTGCTTTGTTTGGGAACCAGAAAATAGGAACTATTTAGAAGAATGAAGGTAAAGGGGAGGAAACATTTTGGTTCCACACAGCAGCCTTGGCCGGGCTCAAGCTGGCCTATGTTAAGCACCGGCCGCTACGACGTGCCCAGGAGCTGCCACCTGCCGGAACTAAGTGGCCCAGTTCACCCAGCACTACAGTGATTATGTGTGGGGGTGTGGGGTGGGGAGGAGTAGGGAGTGGGGGTCCTGTTTTAGAGTCATAAATCATATCATCTGACTTCTTCACATAACAGAGAAAGAAACAGAGCCCCAGAGTTGTGGAATGTACGGTGGCTCAGCAAATGCATCTAAATTGGAGTGATGGTATCAACCTCATAGGATTGCTGGGAGGTCTCATGGAGATAAAGCCCTTGGCCTTTTTGCCTTAGCACTGACCAAGCACATGAGAAGGCAATAAGTTACTTAACCATGATCAGCTGTCTCTCTCCAACTCCACCCCCAACCCCTGGAGTGAGTGTAGGCTCAACAAGAGCCTGTTTATTTATCTGCTGTTTCAAGCACATAGTTGGTATTTAAACATTTGTCAAACAAATTAGTTTTATATAAAAATTTCTTAGCATAGAGCCTGTTACATGGTAGGCACTAGAATATCAGTAGCTATAATTGTAATGGTGGCTGGGGGTGTGCTGACACTCCCAGAGGACAGGCTCCTAGGCCAGTACTCTCTTAACCCAGAATAAATAACTGTTCAATACTTTCCCCCTTTCATTTTCCTCCTAGGTCTCCGAATTAAACCCCAAAGAAAGTAAGATATTTAGCACAATGCCTTGTACACGAGTTGGTCTCATACCCAAACAGAAGGTCCCCATGGTATGTTCTACGTCTTTCAACACAATTGATGAACACACTTAACACACATACTTCGGCTATAAATAATAATGGGAATAGGGCTGGTGTTCTGTCATCCCCTAAAACCCACTATGCTTTGTGCATTCTTCGCAGATCCATACATCCTGAGCAGAAATCAGAGACAGGAGAGCTTGAAAGGATGGCGGGACAGTTTCCCCTGTTAATCATGTGTGCTACACATGCTGGAGAATTAGGTCATATCTCATCACCTCCCATGCAAATGAAAAATGGAGCTTCTTCAAAAGCAGTGCTGAACCGAATTGGTGCTGACTCATCATTTACGATGGAAATTTCAAAAGGGGTTACCCAGTCTGGTCACTTGCCCCACCCTCTGTCTGAGGGACAAACCCATATAGTCAGAGGGAAGGACACCCTTCCCAGGGCTGCAGAGGGTTTGCAACCAGTTTCCTGTCCATCTCAAGGAAAGGAGGCAGATGACAAAGCAAGGCCCTCTCATGGGCTTCTGGAAGAATCACTGCCTCTCTATCTTTCTGCCAGGCTCTGAGAAGGTGACTTGGAGATCCAAGCCAAAGAGAAGATGACCCAGCAGTCTGAGCAGATGGGTGTGTCTGCTCTAAAAACATTTTTTTCTTTCCTTTTCTTTCTTTTCTTTCTTTCTTTTTCTTACAAGTTGGGAAAAGATGGTCATCACTTTGTCTTGGGGGAGAGACTGAGTAGAGCTCAAAGCCTCCTTGTCGTGCCCCAGAGACTACCTTGAATCCACCTTTTCATTTCAGCCCCGGAAATAAAAGTGCCAATTGTCTGGATCAAAAGGGGCATTTTAGATTTTCATTAATTCATAAATATTGATCAGTCCCCATGATGGACTTAGACTCCTCAGCTTTTATGCCGGCTCCCTAACTGGCCCACTCTTGGCCAAAGGGCAAACTATCCACGCACACATAATGAACCCTCTGGTTAACCCAGGCATGATGTGTATAAAGCAACCAGGAGGATTTATCCTAAGAGAACTTCATTGGCTGCTGGTGGTAGTAATTTTTGAGGACTCCTAGCTTATTTATTGATTCTTTAAGTCTGAGAGTTTTTATCATCCAAAAGAATTCCTTTCTATTCAAGCAAACCCAGTCTATATTTTAATATACCCATTCTCCACCCCATCTCCCCAGAGGAATGTGTTTAACGCCACCTGAGGAGTAAAATTTATGGCTTAAGCTTGTGCACAGTGGACATGCTTGGCTGGCCCTCATCACCTCTGGCACCTCTGCTCTCACTGGCCGAGGAGGAAGTGGAGAGCTGCTTCCACACCTACCGGTGGAAACACACCTGGGAGTCAGGAGCTCTCTGCAAACACCATGATATATGTATATGTTTAATTCCACCACCGGGTTCAGGAACACTGACCAGCAGTAAAATAGGATGATGTTATATGCGTGCATTACGGCCAAGACCACACATGTCCATAGAGGAATGTGCTATTGAACCACATGTGATAAACTACATGTCTCAATTTGTTCCACTGGTGATATTCCTTCTTTTCTTCCAGCTGCTAGTGCTCAGGAGCAGACAGATGACAGTAGTTGCCCAAAACTTAAGAAATTTTATAGGCAAAAAAACATGAAGTAAACAATCCATTAACTTGTTTAATTTTTTCCCTTTGTTTTTTACTTTTTTTACAAGTTGGGTAAAGATGGCCATCATTTGTCACAGGGGAGAGACTGAGTACAACTCTGAGCCTCTGGCTGAGCCAGTGGATGAAGTCTTGAATGGAACGTCATGCTCTGGGTTCATCTTCATGAAATGTGAGGCTCAAGGAAGGAAACAGCTCCCAACTCAATGAAGTCAAAGCACAACCCCAAGGTCATGAGAAGACTGGCCCCTCTAACATGGCCCCCATGACAAGGGCCCATGGATTACCTGGAATTTAGGACAGAACGCTAAAGAGTCCATTCATCATTCTAAAGTAATCCCCAGAGTTGGGCGTCGAGCATGACTCCTCTAAGCATGAATGAAAGGATCTGCCTCACTATCTTCCCAGACACCCACCTCTGTCCCTAACTCTCATTCACTGGCCTTGCGCCCCCCCCACCCACCCTCCCCCGTTTCTGAGTCACTGGCCGTCTTTTCTGAGGATCTCAGCTGGCTCACGATCTACTATTGGCCATAAGGAATTTTCAAATCTGGTACCAGATGACAACATGCTGTGGTAGAAAGAAACACACAGACCTGTGCCGGTCTGGAGCCCACCTTCCAGACTCACGGCCCTGACCGTGCATGAGGTTCGTCTCTGTCACACACAGCCACACAGAGGCCCGGAGCTGCCCCGGCCTGAGATCCACCGTGCAGGGAGCTGACATCTGCCTGCGCATTCATGGGAAAGGTATGGGGGCCCAATTTATGGTTCTGGATGGTTTTCATTAACTTACATTCCGATTTTCAAAGGAACCAGTGATCTACTTTCTTTCACCTTTGAATTTAGCCCTGGAAAGTGTGTCTAGTTGTATCTCAGCTGATTTGTGCATAAATCTGTGCAGACGCACGTACACCATAAGGAAATGTACCCCTGTGTTAACACGATTTCTGTCTGGTGAGATGAGAGGTGATTCTGCTATTGTCTGCTTTATACTGTTTTTTTTTTCTAAATTTTCTACAGAGAGCATTGCTGTTATAATCATAAAAAGAAAATAAATGTTATCAAGTTTTTGATCATCATCATCACCTATCTTACTGGGGAACAAAACTAAAAGTTTGTTTTTTAAAAGGACAAAACAAAACAAAAAAACCTTCAACATCTTGGTTTCAGGCTTCACAATATTATAGGGTCCACAGCATGTTACACACTGAACCAGATCCAAAGCTGACTCTTCGTCAAGTGTGCAGGGCAGGCCCGCTAGGCGCTGGGACACCAAGAGGAGAGCCAGGCACCCTGTCCTCAGGCAGGGCACACACTCAGGAGAGACGGGCAATGAACACAGCACAGCAGAGAAGAGGGGCACATGGGGGCGCTGAGAGCACATGGCTGTCTGAGCCAAGGGAGGGGGGTGTGGTGCAGGCCAGGTGGGAGACAGACACGTGGCAGGTAGCCAGGGGCTGGATGGTACAGGGTCAGATGAAGGGCTTGGATCTAATCCTGTGGGCACTGGAAGCCACTGGCAGGTATCAGATGGAAAATGGTGAGGCCAAATTTTAGAAGAATCCTCCAACTGCAGAGGCCAGCTGTAGCCCTTGGGGCCGGCAAGGAACACCAGGTGAGAGACAGCGAGGGACCCCAGTAGGGAAGGGACATGTGGTGGAGGGGAGGGAACATCTAGGGGTCAGAGTGGATAAAGCCTGTGTGAAAGGAGGGGAGTAAGGAGCCAGGACAGGATGGGAAAGGAGGAGAAAGACCTGGTCCTGTGTGTGCTCAGTGGCGGGGGACAGAGTGAGAAGACAAGCTCAGAGCGAGTGCTTTTCTTCCCCTGCAAACCTCGCTTTGTCTCTAATCTTTATATATTCACTATGTTTCCTCAGTGGGAGGTCCACACAAAGGGAATTCTGTTTGTCCTAATTCTGTTTTGAACGTGTAAGAAGTGGGAGTCTTCCTACATCAGACAATTTCCCTTGATGAAATCAGGGGGCGGGGACCACTCACCTCTTTTAGTGTCCACAGCAGAGACCGCCTGGATCAGAAGGGGCGCGTTGGACTCCGAGTACTCCACAAAGACCAGCAGCAGCTTCAGGGCCGTCTTCACCACCAGGCGGAACTGCGCAGAAAAGACACCATCACGGGGGGCACACACAGCCCCTTGCACCCGAAGGCATCGTCTCTAACAGCAGCGGGCACCATGCGTGCTTTGGCCCAGGCTTCATCCCGGGGGCCTCAGAAGGCAGGCATGAGAATTATCCCCACTGCACAGATCAGGAAACTGAGGCACGGAGCTGCCCAGGAATACACCCATAAAATAGAACCCAAATTTGAAGCCAGGGCCTTTGGTCCCAGAGCTCACACCCAGGGTCTCTCAATACCCCAGGCAGTGGTGGCTGAGTCAGTGACAGTAGTTCCCCTTATCCGTGGGGATACGCGCCAAGATCCCGAGTGGATGCCTGAAACCACCAAGGGTACCGAACCCTTCATACTGTTTTTCCCTATACACACACACCCACAATAAAGTTTAATTTATAAATTAGGCACAGTAACAGATGGACAACCTATAATAAAAAGGACAACTATAACAATATACTATAATAAAGTTACATGAATATAGTCTCTCTCTTTCTCTCTCTCTGTTATTGCACTGCACTGACTCTCCTGATGTAAGATGACACAAGACCTACGTGATGAGATGCAGCGAGGTGAACGAAGCACATGTTATGACGTAGTGTTAGGCTACTATCAGGGTGACTTGAACACAAACACTGTGATGCTGTGACAGTCCTGACAACTGAGCCGGCTGCTCCACGACCACCAGGCAGGGAGCGTATCTACAGTGTGGATCCACTGAACAAAGGGATGGTTCACATCCCAGGGGGGATGTAGCAGGACAGCACAAGATTTCATCACACTACTCAGACCAGCAAGCAATTTAAAAGTTATGAATTGTTTATTTCTGGAATTTTCCATTTAATATTTTCAGACTGCAGCTGAGCATGGGTAACTAAAATCACAGAAAGCAAAACCGCAAGTGAGGTATTTTCTAGACTAGAGCATTGTAGAGTAGGAATGATCACAATTCTCATTTTTTTGGCGAGGACACAGGGACAGCAGGTTAAATGGCTTGTCTGAGGTCACGACAGCTAGGTCAGGTGAGCAAGCATCTGAACCAAGTCTGGTCTTAAAACTGAGCAAGCGAGGCCATCTGGGGCCTTAAAACCCACACTGGCTGGGCCCAGGGCACAGCATTTTTGAGGAGCGAAACACAGAGTCTCTCCTCCACACAGGTCACAGTAATTCAGCCAGAGAAATTCCCAAACTTCCCCCTGCAGCCCAGCCAGCCCTGGGCTGTGGCAGTGGCAGATGTTTCCAGATCAGCCCTCTTCCTGCCGTTCCCCCCCTCCCTCCAAACACTGCTTCATCCTTCATCCACAGTCTTGTTTCCTGGACCAGCTTCCTTCCAAGAAGCACCTCCTCAGGACACTCACACACCAACTACCTCCTAGAAATGGGTTCAAATCATGCATCTAAGAAACAGCAAGCCTTCCCTGGCTAATGTTGCTCAGTGGTTAGAGAGTTGGCCCATGCACCAAAGGGTCACGGGTTCAATTCCTGGTCAAGGGCACGTATCTGGGTTGCAGGTTTGATCCTCACCCCAGTTGGGGCCCATGTGGGAGGCAACCAGTAGATGTGTCTCTCTCACATCAATGTTTCTCTATTTCTCCCTCTCTCCTCTTCCTCTCTCCCCCCTTCCCTCCTTCCCTTCCACTGTCTTTAAAAATCAATGGGAAAAATATCCTCAGGTGAAGATGAACGAAAAAGACAGAAAAAAGGGAGGGAGGGAGGGAGGGAGGGGGGGAGGGAGGGAGGGAGGGAGGTAGGGAAGGAGAGAAGGAGGGAGGAAGGGAGGGAGGGAGGGAGGGAGGGAGGGAGAGAGAGAGAGAGAGAGAGAGAGAGAAGAAAAGGAAAGGAAAGGAAAGAAAAGAAAAGAAAAGAGAAAAGAAAAGAAAAGAAAAGAGAAAAGAAAAGAAGAGAAAGACAGAAAGACGGAAGGAAGGAAGGAAGGAAGGAAGGAAGGAAGGAAGGAAGGAAGGAAGGAAGGAAGGAAGGAAGGAAGGAAGGACAAGCTTGTCCCATCTCTAGCAAGTTGTTTGTCAGTTGCCCACCCCTCACAGGCAGGAACACGACCTGAGGAGAGGGGCTTATTTGCACTGTTTGCAGGGCTGTTATGACACTTGGCACATATTGGGCTCAGCGATGTTTCCTTAATGAAATAATTAGTCAATTAATGACCAATCAATGCATGACCCTCACCTCCTCACCATCGTGGTGGAGAACTGGCTCCAGGTTCTCCACTTGCAGCCCAAGGAAGACCCAGGGCCTCCCAGATGTATGTTCTCACGTCAAAATCTTAGGGACACGTGGGACTTTACAGAGAACTTGGGGCATCATGCACTCCCACAGGGAGCAGAGTAAAAGCACCACCCACCCCAAGTCATGTCTCCAAAATCATGCAAACACCTCTGCTGCCCTGTCCTGCTCTCCTCGGTCACGCTTCCCTAGTAAACCATCGTCTTTTCCTGACTCCACATCTCTCTCCTGCCAGTCCTGGGGTTCTCAGCTCCCCTTTACAGGAAAACTTCTCAAAAGAGTTGCCACACCCCTGGCTCCAGTTCTTCACTTCCCAGTGACTGCACAATTACACCGAGGACATCCTCATGGCTCTGTCCTTACCACCTGGGATGGAGTTCTTCAGAGAGCCCTCAGCTCTTCGGGGCATTTTACCTTCATAACTTGAGTCCTGCATTTGGTCCTCTGTCCCCTGAGAAGGAATCAACTAAATTCCAGAGTGTTTTTCTCACCAACTACAAGGTTGGGGGTAGGAGGGTAGGCAATGGCATAATAAACTGCACTATCTTGGTACACTTAGAGCTCAAGAAATTTCTCCAAGTAAATAAAACACCCAGCAAGTCCAGGCTTGGCGACTTCCTTAGTGGGCGGACTGTCATTATGTGGTTTAAGTCTACCCAGTGCCTTCCTGGGAAAGAACCTGGCTGCTGCCCAACCCCGCTCCCCATTAGCCGGTCTTAGCAGGGGTTCTCATGCCCATCTCATCAAGGTTTCTTTTGAGCATCTCTGGGGCCTTGGCTGACATGGTCCCAGGACCCAGGACCCCTGAGCCACTCTCCAATACCAGGCTCTCTAATTAAGAAACCACTGTTTTCTAGAAAATCCTTTTCTATTGGTCTCAACATGCCTATTCATGTCTTCTCTTTTGTTTAAAGACTCTGTTTGGAGTATTTTGGGCACTGTAAGAGAGAGAGAGAGAGAGAGAGAGAGAGAGAGAGAGAGAGAGAGAGAGACACCCCCCAAACTCATTCATGATTTCAGGTTTCTAGCAATTTGGTTACAGGTGAGTCTAAGTTTATGTTTACATGTGTTTGGAGGACTTACTATGTGAAATTAATAAGCATATTGAGTAGTTAAGCTACTTTAGAAAAGAGAGAACATGAGAACATTAACTTTATGGAAATGCATGATACTAAGGGAGAACATGTCCTAACTAATCATCAAAATACAGCCAGCAGGACTCATCAGAAATATCTTCTTAGCATTGCTGCATACACCTGGAAATGATAAAAGTATGTTACTTCAAAAGGTCTCTATATCAATCCCTCATTTATTCAGAAAGCACTTAATTTGATGCCCTCAAGTATGTAAAATAGTCAAAACCCTCCAAAGCTTTGGAACAGCCACAATGGAGGCCACACACCCATTCTTCCAAGTCCAAACATGTGGCTCATCTCTATGCTCTTAAAAATCCACACTTGGTGCTACTTGAACTTATCATAGGCATTCTAATAAGCTCGGCTGAAAGGAGCAACCCAGAGACCAGTGACAGATCAGGTAAGGCAGGTCCACTGTGGCACCAAGAGTGAGGACCACGAAGGAGGAGGGTGGGAACAAGCCACGGCTGCCAGGGCAGACACCACCACCTGCCTCAGACGCAAAGGCTCCCCAAAGGGGCGTGGCCGTGTCTCTCCCATCTGAATTGTCTGATTTTCAGCTCTGCCTGGTGCTCCTTCATGTCCCAATGAAGAGTCTCATTGCAATGACTTATAAGCTCAAACACTTGCCCACCTGCCTAGCACCAAGCGAAGATCAATCAGAACTGATTCTCATTCTTATGGAAGAGCGACCATTGGAAAGATAAAGCAACCAATCACAGCGAGTTCAACAGGGACGCAGGGCAGCAAGGAGTCAGCCTCAGAGCAGGGGCTGCGGCAGAGAGTGCAGTTCCCACATTGGGATGTTCTCTGTGGCCACTCGCTGAGGTTACTGCTGGAAGAATTCAGAGCCTGGATGGGGGTGGACTGGCTGCACCATTTAAGGTCCCTCCCAATCCCAAGATGCCCTGCTTCTTTCAACGTCTTCAGCACCTGCCAGATGCCCAGGACCCAAGGAGATGTAGGACCCAGAACACCTACAACACACAACTGAGAGTGTTACCCACACTAGAGGTCCTCAGAGCCAGGGCTCGAGGACAAAAAGCCCTTCCCAGGGGACAGCCCTTTCCGGGAAGAAGGGAGTCAGTCAGACAGACTCAGAGCGGATCCAGCCACCTTTCTGGGTTTCCACGGAGCAAAAGGTTATGTGACACCCTCTGGGCTCCTGCTCACACACATGATTCTACTTCCTTGGGGCTGGAGGGAACACTCAGAGGGTCTACTCAGCCTTTGGGCCACACGTTACCTACTTCTCAGGTGATTACCTCTAGGGAATGCTGGTGTTCTATTTTAACGCTGTCCATTCTAGTCAGTGATGCTTTAAGTTGCTCACACACACAGCTAAATGACAGTATGTAACAGGAATCGGAGACCAGCCCTTTGCACTGGGCTGAAGGGGAGACAGGCACACCTAGCCAGCTGTGGACTGCTGTGCTTCTCATGTGTGTTTAGCACATTTGGGGGAACCGGGCTGAGCTTTACTTTCTGCAGCAGCTCTCAATTCGTACTCTCTGTTCCTACTCAGTGTGAAACAGAGGCTGAGTCCTCATGGGGACAGAAGTGCCTTTAACGCAGGGATGTACATTAGTCAGGCCTCAGTTGAGGTCTGAGCCTCCAGTCTGCATAAACCACTCGAGGCTCCAGCGTTACTCCCTGCCCGCGAGCTGGGATGAAGGGGGTAGCAGGATGGTGAAGACATGGTGCTTTGCTGGGTTTTTCATTTTCTGGGTCAACCCACAGGGAGGGTGTGGAGTCAGCCTGTATGGAACCCGGGTGTCCAGGTTTTAGACAAAATGTAACCACCAGATGTATGGAAAAGGAATAAAAGGCAATTTTCCTCAATAAGTTTGCACTTGAAAGCAAACTAGAGCTCCCTGCACGTTTTTATTGTACTTAGAGAAACCCAAGAACTATACTTAGCAGGTCAAATATGCTGCTTATTAAGTAGAAATAAAAGTATCCCCCCAAATCTCCAAATTCCTACTCCTCTTCTAAAAATGCAACCACCATAAAAAGAAAACAATTTCCAAACCTCAGGACTTAAATTACAAAGGGGGTCAGAAAAACAGGCTTCGTTCTATTTGTTTCATTTTCCACTAAAAAAGCATAAATACATGTTATAGAAGTGGATGCTGGTTATTAAAAAGGATTTCAAAATCGGCGAGATATCTTGATCTGCGAAGCTGTGCCACTGTTTACAAGCTTGCCAGAAAGAACTAAGAATATCTGAGCATTTTATCAACAGAAAAATTCAAGTGACTTAAGACACTAGATTTTCTTAATGAAACACTTTCTTCCAATGACATAGACTGAAGCTTGAATTCCTGCGCAAGGATCTCAGATCAGGCCCTGAAATCTATGTCACCGTCTGTCCATCAGTCCAACAGACACCTCTGACTCCGTAGCTCCCCGCCTTCAAAGACTCTGTCAACAAAATGAGGTGGGTCTTATCAGAAGTAAAGTACAGGCCCGACTACGGTACCTGAGCACAGAACTCTGGGCCATGGCTCTCAGATGTCCCTGAAGGAGAAGTATAGTCACCAGGGTTGGCACAGCTGTACAGGAAGTCACCTGTACCAAATTCATGGGCAATGGCCTCAGGGCCTGATGGCAGATTTGCTGATGACTCAATGAAGTTTGCAGAAAGAGAACCAGCTTTGGGATGAACCTAGTAGGCCAAGTGCAAGGCTAGGAACCCTTTAAATTGTTACTCGTTGGTGGAAATCTTACAGAACGTCAAACATAGCAGACTATTCAAAAATAATTTAAATGAATATCAAAATAATAAATAGTGCTACAAATGAGCATGTTCTTCTACTGAGAGACAATTCTGGGGCCTTAAGCAGCAGGTTTCTTTAAAGAATGATGACAAGACCAGAAAATATCCATTTTGCTCACTTTCCCTTAGGATATTCATCGTAGCTATGAAGAGTTAGGTAACATAAATAGGTACCATAGATAGCATAAATCCCTCCTGTTACTGTTCACTAAGGAATCCCAAAAACTCTGCATTGAAATACTGCCTTACAGAGCAGCTCGAAGGGGGGAAATCAACAAGGTTGGATGCTTTTCCGGTTAGTGACATCCCTCGTTTCAGATACAAAACCCCATGTTCTAGGAGGCTATGCAACCTGTCACACAGCTAATTGCTGAAGGAAGTCAAATCGGATTCTTTCTATTCTCCAGTGAGGAAACCTGTCTTTCCCTCTTGTGCAAAAATTTAAGTCTTGGGGAAATGGGATGAATACTCTTTTCCAAGTAATAATCAAGGTTAAATAACTTTCTTAAGTAAATACCAGCCCTAGAAACATGAAAGTGGACAACACCTGAGCCTCAGGTGTGGTGAATGCCCTGTTAGCAAGAGTTTGGCATCCAGCTCACATCTCCTTAGAGTGGATGGAGGAGGGTGGGCAGGTGAGTGCTGGCAGGTGGACAGAGGCCCGGGGATGGCAGTCAGCAGCCTGGCAAAGGCAACCCTGAGCGTGCAGGGCTACTTCCAGGCCTGCTCCCAGAAGCCTCTGCTTCTGGGCCTACTGTCCATTCATTCCTCCTAGAACAGTGGTCAGCAAACCACGGCTCGCGAGCCACATGAGGCTCTTTGGCCCCTTGAGTGTGGCTCTTCCACGAAATACCACGTGTGGGCGCGCACGTACAGTGCGAAGTTGACTTAAAACTTTAAGTACAGTTTATTAAGTTAATTTTAGGGAATGTTGTGGAGTGAAAGAAGATGTAGTGCAAGGATTGAGAAAGGTATGTTGAGATGGTTTGGACATATAGAGAGGATGAACGAAAGGAGATAGACGAAACAAGTATACAAGACGAGTGTGGATGGGAGAGTTGGAAGGGGTCGACCTCAGCGAATGTACCTCAATCAGATTGAAGACGTTTTTAGCAAAGGCCAGCTTAGGAGTACCCTAATTAAGTTAATAACAATGTACCTACCTATATAGTTTAAGTTAAAAAAATTTGGCTCTCAAAAGAAATTTCAATCATTGTACTGTTGATATTTGGCTCTGTTGACTAATGAGTTTGCCGACCACTGTCCTAGAACATCTCTTTGCGGGGAACAGCCCATGAAATACTCCGGGGTTTTCACATCACCTCAAATGTTCTTCTGTATTAGAACCCCTTGTCCCTATTCGTTTTCCAGCTGCTAGAGCACAGATGCTAGTCCTTGACTTGGCCACCTGCCCTAGTAGGGCAGAAGGGTCAAACCCTCACCTGCTACTCCTGTTTCTGGAGATCTGTCTATGGAACAAGGAGCCTCTTGGACAGGGTGACATACTGCCTTTGAAAATTCAACTTCCATGGAGTAGTGAGTGTGTGCTGCTTCAGAAAGCAGAGCACTGCGTTTGGCTGATGACAGAGAGGTAGAGGCAGGTCCAGATGAGGAAGGCTTTCCACCAATTCCAGTGCCCAACTATGGCTGTTGGAAGTATCAGGAATGTGGCTGGTGAATGTCAGGAACATCTTTGACAAGACCTTGCCACCTCTTCAAGACTGGAATTTTGTGATTTTATCTTATGTAACTCAAAAAGCACTTCAGATCTCACACACAGGTGGGTCATGTGCCTCACACAGCAGTGACATGCTGACAACTCTGAGGTTAAAGGGCTCGCCAGCCAGCACTTACTGAAGTACCTGGCACCTTGGGGGCATCTGCTAAGCTGTCCTTGGGGACATTGCCTTCATCTCAAAACCAGCCTATCAGAGCTTTCCTGCCAAGGAACCTCAATTTCCACTTCTTTCTCCTACCAGAAGCAATGCTGCATTCCTAGCTGCCCAGATTCAAAACTGTATTCCCCCCGATCTTTGATTCCTGCTTTTATTTTTCCATGTCCAGAAACCCAGTCCTAAGAAGTTATTCCTCAAAATGTCTCCATATTTCCAATATTCTGTTTCCACCTCAACTCTTGACCAGGCCTCATCACCTCCCAGCATTGATACTACACTAGCCCTTAGCCTCCCATCCCTGTCAATTTCTCCCCCTCCACCACTCTATTCTACACACCACGCACTACTAATCATCCTCATCATCTTATAGTGTCCCCGTGTGTGTGTGTGTGTGTGTGTGTGTGTGTGTGTGTGAGAGAGAGAGGGGGGGGGGAATGGCCCTCTCATGTGTGTAAGAGTGTGTGTGTGTGTGTGTGTGTGAAAGGGGGACTGTGGCCAGGACTCCCCTCAGATCAGGTTTAGTAGCTGTTCTGGGAGGAGTAGGGAAGCATGACCAACACCACACAAGTACCAACGCTATCTAGAGATCTGTGGTCAGCAACCTAGGGCACCGCTGGAAGAATTGATTCAGTGGGGCTGACAGAGAACTGGAGAGAATAGAGCAAGCCAAGGTGGACAGCACCACAGATAGGGCAGACTCCATGACCACAACAGGAGGCATCCTGGGGAACCCACAAGGAGCTAGGGGTCCCTGGGGCCTCCCCCATGGGCCAGAAGGGGATCCATACGGTCACGAGAGACAGAGGCTCTGTCAGAGTGACAAAAGGCTGTGCTGTATAAGCTGAATCATCTTATCCCAATTAATGAGACTTCCATATGCATGAAGAGGAAAAATTCACACCATGTGAGAAGTCACAGGGTGGACCACTGCTTCTTACCTCTGACTGGGGTTTAAAGATGGACTTTGGTAAACAGACTAAAGCCCTTTATTGAAAACACTTTTTCTTTCTTTTAAAAAGTAATTATTTGGCAGCAAATACATCATTCTGTCCTCTGACTCTGTGTCTCAAATATCTGCAAATATGTGTTGCACAATGACCCTCTGGCAGGCCTGATGGCAGCATCACATCGTGTTGCCTTTCATGGAAGGAAAAAGGAAGGTTATGAAGACAGGATGGCAAGGTTTCCCTAACCCAGGACTTCAGTATCAACTCTGTGCCTGTTTAAGGTAAAAACCACAGGATCTCAAGGCAAACCTTTTAGGTACTGAGAACTCAACTCTTAGTCAAAAGAAAGCCCTAAGGGCCCCTGGCTCTCCCGCCTTAATTTTATTTGAACTGGGAGAAGCTCTGTGGCCCTATCGGCCAGTGTGTATGTTTAAGGAACTAAGGCTTCCTTCTCAAAACCTGTAAGTGTAGGTTAGGGCATCCTTTCTGCTTGCAGATTCCTCACCATCTAGATATGGGGTGATGGGGAGTGTCAGGGGACACTGGGTTGGTTTTGTAAATAAGAGGTGATCGTGTTAGAATTGCACGGAAAACAAACTTGGTGGCTGCTGGCGCTGTTGACTTTTGGCCACTGGTCTGAAACTGAGCACAGCCTGCAGGGTCATCGGATGTCACAATGAGTGCGCGTGGGCTGCGGGGCATCGCCCAGGGTCAGTCCATCCCCTTTCTAGCACCATGGCTGCGAGGCTTAGGCTGCCCTGTGGCTCTATTTTCTCACCTTCACAGTGACCGGCCCAGTGTGAACACAGGAGCCAGAGACCACTATGGACCTTCCTTTGGGAGAATGACAGATGGAGGAAAGAGCAGCACTGATCTGGAGACGATGCCCCCAGTGAGGAAGCAAATGCCCAGCTCAGCAGAGGCCCCGAGAACAGACGCCCAGGGTCCCCACCACTGCGTGTGCTACCCAGCAAAGGGGGCTGGGGCCCAGAATTCCTACATTCTCATTCTTGAGGGCTTTTAATTTGATGGTTTCTCCATGGTATTTAGAAATGCAGTAAGGAATTTTCCCACGTGCGCCGTTTGGTGGTTTGTTTTCCTTACAGATGATTCCAAATGAAAATGGACAGGATGCTGCTGCAGACCTTGGCTGAGTCTTCCCCCGTCTACTGAGCAGACAGATGCAGGCCTGAGGCCGTTTCCTTTTGCTCATCTCCTCTTTTTCTTTTCCTCCCTGAGGTTTCTCCTCTCATCTTTTCCCATCCCCCTCCTTCTCTCCTCCGTATCTTTCCTCTCAGTATCTCTTCTCCCTCCCATCCCTAGTGATCGGCTGAAAGACTGCCACTTTTCCTACCATAAGCACGCTGAGTTTTATTTCCTGTTCGAAACAGGGCTGACCGTTGGTGTTTTATCACGACCGTAATAAAGCTATAAAGATGTCTTAATTCAGCCATGACATGTATCAAGAGTCCATTTTTATTGCAAAGCCTGCGCCCTCTCCCTAGCTTTTGGAATCCCGAGACCCTCCTCTGCCTAACCCTGATGCCCACTATGGTCACCGTGATCTCCTCCATGGTGCCCCACCCACCCTTGCCCCAAAGCTGACCACACTCCAGCCTTGGTTCATTTGCACCTGCTCGGAGCTGGATCCCTTCTTCCTCCTTCTTCCAAGTTCCTCCTCCAACTAGACACCTCATGGCCCCACCTGAGAACCAGAGAGGACGATGCCAGAGCCTCACCCAGCTGCCAGGACACACAGTGACAGGATGGAGCTGCCTCCTTAGCCTCACACTCCCAGAGTATGAGGGCATCATGGCCAAGGCATGGCGGGGCAGACACATGTCAATATCCATGCAGGAAATCAGATAGATTCTCATAACTAAGCATTATTTCCTCAACTAAAAAATGGGAATAAAATCATTTACCTTTTAGGAGATAATGTTTGCAAAGCATTTTTACCATGCCTGCTACCTGGTAAATATTTAATGAATGTTGGCTACTTTCATAGTGAATGGCGGAGTTGAAAGACAGTCTCAAATTCTTTCATCTATATATAGGAACACGCATACACATCAGTACAACCCATACATATGTGCTTAAGTATCTGAATATGAAATACAGCAGGTAAGATTGATACTGTTTCTATGGTATAGTTTTTATTTTATTTTATTACATATTTTTTAATCCTCACCTGAGGATATGCTTAGAGAGGGAAGGAGGAGAGAGAGAAAGAGAAACATCCATTGGTTGACTTCTGTACATGCCCCAAACAGGGATCGAACCTGCAACCCAGGCATCTGGCCTGACTGGGAATCAAACTGGCAACACTTTGGTGCACAGGACAATGCTCAGCCAACTGAGCCACTCCAGCCAGGTGATGGTATAGTTTTTAAATTAATCATTAAAAACAAGAGGCGCCAAAAGCATTTGATTAAATTTAAAAGAAGAAAACATAAAATGCATTAAAGAGTCGTAAACTCTTGCCATTTGAGTGTATTTTTAAATCTATAAAATAGGAGTCCTCATTTGTATTGTGACAGGGCTAGAACCAAGCCAAAAAGGATTCCTTTCTGCAAAAGCATCTCAGACAGGGTAACAGAAAAAGGCAGATGATACTGAAACTGAATGACATGTTCAACCTGAACCTTCTCTTACCTTTGACCCGATGAGAGTGTACAGCCACTGAATGGTTTCATTGTGGTTTATTACTCCGTTCATCCCATCCACATACAACATAATCTGGCCCAGAGCTACAGAGGAGAGAAAAAGAAGCAAGGAGACATTATGGTTTTATGTGTAAATATAATTTTCAACGATCATAATGGCCATGGAGATTTTCATACTTTAAGTACACAGTATGTTAGGAACCAAATTAGAAGAAAATGCCTGGGCTCTGAAAATAGCAAAATCTCATTTTAGAGAGAAAAGTGTGGATCACAGAAGAAGAAACAAGGGCTATTCCTGGCGCCTGGAAGATGCAATTAAGGTACCAAATGCAGTGATTGCTGTTTCTCTGCGTCTTGATATGTAAATGTGTGTTTTGACGTTTCTATATCTGTGTGCAGTAGACAGGCAGTGATAGCCATGAGATGGTGTCTGGGCTGTAGCTTCCTGGTGGGGCCTGAGGACTAATGAAATTTCCACAGCAACCTGTCTAGTTGCCCCCAGAGGCTATGGAACATCCCCAGCTGAGGCTGTTTGAATCCTTTAGGTAAGGGATACATGTATGTATTTTAATATTATTTGTAATTCCTTCTAAAGACTTGCACAGTTTAAGATATCAGAAATCATGAAAAATATCATTTTTTCAAACACAAAGTCCTAAATTCTTAGTGAAGGAAAATAGTCACCACATATTGCCATTGTTAAAAAGGAAAATCCGAGCCATGGCATTTCCTTTTTCAAAAATACATGAACTCCATGTTTTCAGCTCCCTCATATCAAAATAGCTTGGACTCTAGATAATGAGCAGAAGTTACATACTCTAACTAAGTAGGCTCCCTAAAACCATATCTGACCTCCTAAATCTTATTTCACCCATAATTAATGGATCTGGCATTGACATTGTTAGGCAATACTTTCTTTTCATGGTAACAGTAGGACATCACAAACTGGAAAACATGGAGGAGTGAAGTAAAAATAATTCATAATCCCATAATTTAGGTTAAGCATTCTTAATATATTAATGCATTTTTCTCACATTCTTTCTTTGCTTTTCTTTTTTGTTAATCCTCACCCAAAGATATTTTTCCCATTGCTTTTTTAGAGAAAATGGAATGGAGGGAGGGGAGGAGAAGAGGACAGGGAGAGAGAGAGAGAGAAACACTGATGTGAGAGAGACACATGGATCGATTGCCTCTTGCACATGCCCAGGACAGGGCTGGGGATTGAACCTGCAACCCAGGGACATGCTCTTGACCACGAATCGAACCCAAGACCCTTCGATGTGCAGGCCAACACTCTAACCACTGAGCCACAGGGGCCAAGGCTCACATTCTTTCTTTTATGCATCACACACACATACAAGTTTATATGTAGGTTGTAGGAAAGTCTATATAAAATGGTGTTAGTTGAGAAAAGTAAAACACAAAATAGTGAGTATATAATAATTGCAAGCATAGAAATGTATGTGTGATATGAGAAAGCTATTATTATCCTACCCAACAAAAGATCAAATAACAAACCGCATAATCATTCTGGAAAAAATTATGCCCCTGTATATGGAAAAACTCAAAACTTAAAAAAATTACTTAGATCCTTGACACAATAAACAGCATAATTATTGTAATAACAGATTCATATTCTACTTAATGGTGAAACACTGAGCTGTTCCTATTAAAATCAGGAATCATTTTAAAATGATGCCTCCTAATCCCATGATCATTTAACACTGCTCTAGAGTTCAGGAAAATTTAATGACATGAAAAATAATGAGATGTAGGATGGTTGGAAATGAATACATAATTTTGTTATTTTTGCAAGAACTGTCATAGATTCAATAAAATATTCATCTACAGAATTTACAATGAAGAGGTCACGATTGCAGCCACTTTCTCATCTGAATGAGAAATATGTATGTCACATATAAAGAAAACCAAAGTTTGATATAAAAAGATAACAGTAGATAAAAGGACAGATGACAGCAAATATGATGAAGGTTTAAATGATGTATTATATATAAACACTTCATACAAATTGGTAAGAAAATACTAAACGCCAACAGAAAAAAGGCTAAAAGCTTTTCATAAGAGACAACAAGCTGGTTCACATAATGTACAAAGAAGTTCATTCTCACTATAACAAAAATGCAAACTAAAACAATATTGAGGTAGCATTTTCACCGAAATGATCAAAGATATATTTAAAAGAAATGATTCGGTTATTCATTGCTGATGAGGGTAAACAAGTAACTTCATACATTACTGGTGGCAGGGCAAATTGGCACAAGTCCTGTAATATGACTATTTAGTGCTGTCATTGTTTTTTAAAATAGTTACTATATAATTTAGAGCCTGTTGTGTGCCATGCTATAAGGGGGGGTAATATGTGTTATTAATGCAACAGCTCTCCTGTGCAGTGGATATTATTACCCCCACCCGACAGAGGAAAAAACTCAGGCTCCGAAAAGTGAGGGAATGTGCCTCAAACCCACCACTACCAAGGGGTGGAGCCCACCCCCAGCCAGGATGGTCTGGCTCCTCCTTGTTGGTACTCAGAGTCTGAAAGTCCTCTCTGCCCCCACCCCCCATCAATGTGATTTCGGGAATCTACACTAAGGAAATAACCTTACATTAAAGGGGGAAAAGGGATGAAGCAAACTCACTGAAGTGTCATCTATAATATCAAAATATCAACGAACACCTAAATACCCATCATAGCTATGGAACTCAGCATACAGTCATTTACCAAAGCTATGTCCTAACTGTAAAGTGTTTATAATAAAAGAATTAACATGTAGAAAATCATGAATAAACATCACATAATTCAGGTAAGCACTAACACCTTCATGCCCAGAAGGAAAGGAAGCCCTGTGATACATTAAGCATTATGACTGTGCATATGTTCTTTGGATGTGTTATTTTCCTATTTACCCACTTTTCCATTATGAGCATCTTTCACTTCTATAATAGAAAAGTAAGCCTCCTCTATAGAAAAGGGGACAAAATCAGACTGTAAAATGTTAGATGCTTTTCTTTTGGTTTTTAGAATTTTTTACTAGCAGTGTACCCCTTCCACCTCCACTTCAGGGAAGAGCTCTGAGAATTCAGTGCATCCTGCCCCACTTTCCCCTTCTCCCCTCTTGTTCCTCCTCTCCCTTACAAAACAAGCTGGCGAAACTCCAGGGAAGGGGAATTTGCACCACAGTCCTTTTCCCATTTGAGTTCCGCTGTTGAAGAAGATAGATACTAGAAATACCAGGGGGAACACTTTGTAAAGTATGTGCTTGCCTATGCAGTATACCTGAAGCTAATCCTATATAATAAAAGCCTAATACGCAAATTGACCAAACGGCACAATGACCGGTCACTATGATGCACACTGACCACCAGGGGGCAGATGCTCAATGCAGGAGCTGCCCCCAGCCCCCAGACCCCAGGCCAGCCAAGGCAGGTGCCAGTGGGGGCCCCTCGATTGCCTCGCCAGTCGCCCACAGAGGGAGGTGACCAGCACTGGTGGTGGGGGGGGGCAGCAAGCAGGCGGCACCAGGCTGGCCAAGGTGGGTGCCAGCAGGGAGGGGGGGCGGGCTGATCACCCAGCTGGTTGCCCCACAGATTGGCCCTGATCACCGACCAGGCCTAGGGACCCTACCCATGCAGAATTTTGTGCACCAGGCCTCTGGTATAAAATAATATTGAATGTAAACTATAATTGAAAAAAAATTAATTAAAAAAATTAAACAAAGAGGTAAATCTACAGGCAGGTTTTAGCATCTTCTAAATCTGTCTAACAGCACAGGGGAGACAAGCAGGCTCTTGGGTCTCTGGAAGGTGCATCCCTTGGGCCCTCCCCCCAGGGCTGAAAAGGCAGGAATGAAGGTCTCATCCTAACCTCTCAGGGCCTCTGGGGCTGCAGGCAGCCCACGAAGCCAGGACACTGCTCCAAAACAAGAAGGCAAAGCGAGATTTAAAGGTCAACTTGAATGTTTCTCTTTATGATCTGTTTCCCTCCCAGATTCTATTAACTGACCACATTGCAGAAGGGAAGTCACCAGAAAGTTCATATCTAGTGGAGTTCCAAGTTTCTGATCACACTGATTGGTGGTAATATTTGGGAAATCAAAAGCTTGCCCACTAGATCTTTTGTTCCCCAGCCCTAGTGCTAAAACACTGCTTTCAGTAAAACCCACTACAGACACAAGATGGCGCTAAATAGATTCAAGTGGGTTAATACTGGGCTTCAACGGCAGAAAGCCCGCCAGCCTCAATGTGGGCCTGTGAATAAAGCTCACACACACACACACACACACACACACACACACACACACACAAACATACACACACACACACAGTTGTACACAGTGTGGGTCACAGGAGCCACGAATATTAGTGACTTGCGTTTCCAAGCAGGATGAGCAGGGTGAGAATGTCAGACTGAGTGGGTAACGGTGTGATCTCCCAAGAGACTGCCCAGGGCACTTGTAGTTCTGTGGTTCACAGAAGTTACTCTAGGCATCTTTATTAATATTTCTGTGCTTCAGTTTTCTCATCTCCAAAGTGAGATAGTACCTATTTTTCAGGGGTGTTGTAGGATTGAGTTAGAACAATGCCTGCATCAGAGTAACTGTTCAACAAATGTTAGTCATAAAAACTACCTGGTAGAAGTCAAACATCAATTATCTACCGAACAGGAGCACACGTTGAAAGAATCTCAAAGAGCTGAAGTGGGGGCGTGGGCCACTGCCTAAGCCAAAGTGACAAAACTTTTCTCCTTTGTGTTCTTCTAAAATTTTTATAGTTTCACTTTTCATATTTAGATGCGTGATTCATTTAGAAATAATTTTTGCATAAACTTAAGGTTTAGATTGAGGTTCTCTTATTACACAGATGTCCAACTGATCTAACATCATCTGTGGAAGAGATTATTCTGTCTTTAACTCCTTTTGCAAATTTGTCCAAAAACCCATTGGCTATGTTTGTGTGGGTCTATTTCTAGATTCTCTATGCTGCACCATTGATCTGTCTATCCTTTTGCTAATCCACACTATATTGATTACCATAGCTTCATAGTAAGTTTTAAAATCAGGTAGCATAACTCCTAAAATATCATTCTTCCTTTTCCAAATTGTTTTGGCTATTCTTGTCCTTTGTCCTTTTTATATAAATTTTGGAAGCAGCTTGTTAAATCTAAGATATATATACTTTCTGGAAGTATTATGGGAAACACACTAAATCTATAGATAAAGTAAGGGAGAGTTGAACTAGTTGAATCTTCTAACCATGAACCTATTCTGTCTATGAATTTAGATCTCTGATTGGTTTCATCAGTGTTTTGTCATTATTAACTACAGATCTTATATGTTTTTGTTTATTGTGGGGGATTTTTTTGCCAAATTTGTAAGTATTTCACATTTTGGGGGGAGCTATTGGAAATATTTTATAAACTTTCCCATTCCCAACTGTTTATTACTAGCATTTAGAAGTAAAATTGTTTGTGTGTGTTGACTTTGTATCCTGTAGCTTTGTTAAATGTATTAATTCTAGGGGTTTTTTAGGTTTTGTTCTTGTAGATTTCCTGTGATTTTCTACCTAGATAATAATGCTGTCTGTGACAAAGAACAATTTCATTTCTTCCTTCCCAATCTATATACACCCTCCCCCCTTTCTCCCTTATCTTATTACACTGGTCAAGACTACTGGTATAATGTTCAATAGGAGTGCTAAGAATGGATCCCCTTGCCTTCTTCTCAATATTAGGGGGAAGGCATTTAGTCTTTCCCCATCAATTATGATTGGTGTAGGTGTTTATACATTACCCTTTATCAAGGTGAAGAAGTTCCCCCCAATTTCTAGTTTGCTCAGAGTTTTTAATATATAATAAATGGATACTGAATTTTGTCAAATGCTTTTTCTACTTCAACTGATATTATGTGCCCTTTCTTCACGCTGTTAGTGCTGTAGTTTACACAGAGTGAATTTCAAATATGGTACCAGCCTTGCATTTCCTCTTGGCCATGGTGCATCATTCTTTTCACATGTTGTTGGATTTGCTGATATTTTGCTGAGGATTTTTGCATCTTGGTTCATGAGAGAGATTGGTCTGTAGTCTCCAGACTTTGTCCCATTTCATATCATGGTACTACTGGCCTTATAAATGAGTTGGGAAGTGGTCCCTTCTCTTCTTTTTCATGAAAGAGATTATATAAGATTGCCTTTATTTAGTCTTTAAATGTTTGATAGAATTTGCCAGAAACCATCTGGACCTGAATGCTCCTTTTTCAGAAGATTATCTGCCTATTAACTGTAGTTAATGGTTGTAGTTAATATCAGTTATAGTAATGGGGCTAGTCAGTCCCCATTTTGGTTGAGTGGCTTTCTTTTTCTTTTTCTATCCTAGTTTCTTAAGGTCGGTGTTTACATTGTTGATTAGAGGGTTTTTTTTCCTAATTGAAGCACGTAATGCTATAAATTTCCCTCCACCCATTACCTCAACCACATCCCAGAAATTTTGATATGTTATATTTTCATGTAGTTCAAAATATTTTCTAATTTCCTTTAAGAATTTCTCTTCAATATATGGATTACTTAAAAGTATGTTGTTTAATTTCCAAGTATTCAGAGATAATCTTGCTATCCTTCTGTTATTGGTTTAGTTTAATTCCATTATGGTCAGAAAACACACAATTTCAATTCTAAAATTTAGCTGTAACCTAGGATACCAGGATATAGCCTATTTTGGTGAATGTTTTATGCTCACTTGAAAAGAGTGTATATACTGCTGCCACTGGGTAGAAGACTCTAAGAATCCCAACTAGAACAAAATAGATCCAGAGACATGGAAGCATGGAACAGACTGACAAATCTCAGAGGGAAGGGGGAAGGCAGGAGTAGGGGGAGAGATTAACCAAAGAATTTATATGCATTTATGCATAACCCATGGACAGAGACAATATTGCAATGAAGGCCTGGGGGGGGGGAGGAGTGGGAATGGGGTGGAGGAGGTCAATGGGGGAAAATGGGGACATCTGTAATACTTTCAACAAAAAAGATAAACTTAAATTAAAAAAGAACAAGAGCGTGGATGGTGCTGTTCACTCCCTCCACAGTCTTACTGATGCCCAGGCTACCAGTTCTGTTGATCGGCAAGAGGAAATATGTTGAAGTCTCCAACTGTAACTGAGGATTTTCCATTTCTTACTTCAGTTCTTTCAGTTTTTACTTCATTTATTTTGAAGTTCTATAGGTTTTCCATTTCTGAGTGAATTAACCCTTTTGTCGTTATAATGTCCTTCTTTATCCCTTGCTAATTTCTTTATTCTGCAGTCTACTTCCGCTAATGTTATTAATACAGTCTTCTTTTGATTGGTGTTTGCATGATCATTTATTTCTCTACCCTTTTGCTTTTAAGCCTCCTATTCATAGCATTAAGTGGGTTTCTTGTAGGCAGCATTTAGTTGGGTCTTGCTTGGTTTACCCATTCTGATTATGTCTTTAATTATTGTGATTAGGTCAGTGAGATTTAATATAATTGTTGGTGCATCTGAATTTAGGTCTATTGTTTCCAATCTGTTACTGAGACCATCTAGTGAGTTTTTTGTGGTGCTTATTATATTATTTATGTCTAAATTTTCCATTTGGTTTTTCTTTATACCTTCTCTTATCTTTCTTCGCTGAGACTTTCTATCTTTTCGTTTATGGCAATAGTGCCACCCTTGCTTCCCAAAGCATTTTTATGTTAGCTGCTTTAAATTATTTGATACATCCAATACCCATGCCACCTTGGCAACGGGGTCTGTTGATCTGTCTTTTCCCATGAAAGTTGAGATTTTCCTAGTTTATACTATGCCAAGTAATTCTGGCTTATATCTTGACCATTTTGAAGATTATAAGACTCTGGGTTACCTTTAAATATTACAGAAGAATGTTGAGATTTTTGTTGAAGCTGGAAATTAACCTGGTTCTGTTCACAGCCACACACTATGACCTGCCCTTCGTGGGCTATGGTTCCAGCGCCAGTTCAGCCTTCAAAGCACTGGCCGAGCCATTGGGTTGGTACTGCCTGTGCTTCCAGTGGCTGGTCTGGGAGCTGGGCAGTAATCTACCATCTTATTCAGTCAGTTCTCAAAATTTTCCATATGCTGTCTAGGGTCAGAGTCATGCATGCACATTGAGGTGAGCACAGACTTCACAAAAGACTCTGCAGGTCATGTTCCTGAGCTCCTCCTCCATGATCCCCCTGATACTTTTAGGGTCCCCAGGGCTCCCCTTCTAATCCTTCAACCAGAAAGCTGGTTCATTATTTACCCTGTTCTGCCAGCATTGCTGCCTCAGGTCCAGCTCCCATCGTCTCTTCTGGGTTGTAGCAACTGCTGGTCCTGTCAGGTGTCCCTGCCTGGCCTCCTCTTTTCTGATCTGTGAGGGATGTATGACCAACTGAATCTTCCAATGCATTGGAAATGTCAGCTGATGCGGGAAACCTTCTGCTCACTTCCGCCTCAGGATAAGGCCCAGGCTCCTCCGATCCCCAGCCAAGCCACCTTCCAGCTTCTTGCCCACACCACCTGGGTTCCTGTGTCTCTGAGACCTTCTGTGACCACCTAAGGGCTTCCATCCTCAGCCTACCAGTTGTCAATTAGCTACATGTACCTTGCATGAAGAGAAATCCTTATATACAAAATATATATTCCTGCTACAAACCAGAGGCAGACATACATTTTTTAAAAAGAATTTCTTGCATACCGGAGACATACCAGAAAACAATACCAAATCAGTTATTTGCCTGCTTCTTCATGTCCCTTTTGGCCAAAGGTGCCAAAAATGCCACGGAAGATGCTGAAAGGTAATTCCTTCCTGGCAGAGTCGCCTGGCTTTCTAAACAAAGAGCTCTTGAGTGCTGCTGCCCTATGTGGTCTTTTCACAAACCCCTCGTCCGTGCTTTCCTCTCGCTCGATGTTACAGTGACATAACGGGCCATGTGTTCTGTAGCCGGGCTCACAGATGCAGGAGCTGCAGTTCCTTGCTAAGGGAGTTACACCATCTAGGTCCAGGGATTTTTATCTCTCTTTTTTTAAATATATTTTTATTGATTTCAGAGAGGAAGAGAGAGGGAGAGAGAGAGACAGAAACTTCAGTGATGAGATAGAATCATTGATCAGCTGCCTCCTGCATGCCTCCTACTGGGGATTGAGCCCGCAACCTGAGCATGTGCCCTGACCAGGAATCGAAGTGTGACCTCCAGGTTCATAGGTCGATGCTCAACCACTGAGCCACACAGGCTGAGGCCCAGGGATTTTTAATGCAACGTGGGTTGTTTCAGTTTTGAAAAGCACTGTCGTAACTATAGGTATATCACATTTTAGCACAAACCTGCCCTTTTTACATACTAGACAAGGCTCTGGTTTGGAAACTAAGTAGCGTATCCTCGTCTGGCACCTTTGACCCTACAGTTCCCATGAAACGAAAACTCCTCCCACTGATGTCTGACTGTTTCGGTCCGCCTTTCCACAGCGCTTTCCTCTATTTTTTTTCCATTTGGAGGTGACTTTTAATTTTGATAAGCTTTCAAAACTACAAAAAAGTTGCTAATAGGATAAGGACTCTTTTTTACCCATATATTTTACCCAGATTCATTAATTGTCTATATTGTGTACCATTTACTTGATCATCCTCTCTCTCCTTTCCTAAACTTATAACAAAAATTTAAAAATAAAAACTGCATTGCCTTAGCCAGTTTGGCTCAGCAGATAAGAGCATTGGCCTGCAGACTGAGGGGTCCTGGGTTCGATTCCGGTCATGGGCACATACCTCGGTTGCAGGATCTGGCCCTGGTCGGGGGCATGTGGGTGGCAACCAATCAATGTGTCTCTCTCACATCGGTGTTTCTCTCTGTCTCTCCCTCTCCCTTCCACTCTCTCTAAAAACCAATGGAAAAAAATACTGTCGGGTGAGGATTAAAATAAAAATTACATCTATTTAAGGTGGACAACTGCTATAGACATATACCAGTGAAAGAATTACTGTAGACAAGCTAATGAACATACCATCTCCTCATATAGTTCCTTTTTGGGGTTTGATGAGAGCACCTGAAATCTACTCTGTTCGCATATTTCAGGAATTCAATACAGTATCACTAACTACGGCCCTCATGTCTGTGCAGATCGCTAGACCTATTCACCGGCTTTCCCACTCTTGCCTTGATTTTCTTTGCACAAAGGCAATAGGAGGGAGAATCTATTCTACAGCCATTCCATAGGGTAAGATATTATACCACTTGAAACTGTGACTAAAAATAACTCCTATTTATCTCAACCAAAAGTACAGGGGGGAAAACGGACCAGTGGTATGAAAAATGGAAGAAGAATTGCCCCACTACAGGAAATTTTCTGCTAGAAGCAATTGTCAGTGGTCACTAGAGTGGGATTTTTGGGGGGAGTGTGGGGCTGTGACTTGCACATTGGGAGTAAAGACGGTGGTGCTGTGTTGTCGGAGGGGGTTAGTTCTTCCTGGAGGCCCATGTAAGCCCAAGACTGACACTGCTTCTCCAATCAGAGCACAGGGGGCTCCGATAGTCACGAGAGTTCTTAAATCAATGTTATCTCCAAGAAGGAAAAACCGTCACTACCAGTAAAACTTTTTTTTCTGGGAAGGGCTAATTGACCTAAAAGATGGGATTTCATCTTATTTTAATCAGACCATTAAAATGGACTTTCCTTAACTCTGAAATGGATTTGCCGACCCCCATTTTCCATTATTCACCAAAGCAGGCAGTAAATATTGAAAAGAGGTTGATAATGGTGACGTTCCTGGAACTAAATGGAGGCCTTGGAGTCTGCGTTATTATTCTTCTCGCTCCCACTTAACTGTCTGCCCTAACTAACAAGCCCAGGCCGAGTTCTCCCCAAGGGCAACTGTCAAAGAAATATTCTTTCAGTGCTGATTACTGCATGAAAATTAAGGAGAAGAAGCTGCCAATTCTAGACTGAAGACAAGAATTTGATCTGCACCAAGAGCTCCAACAAGGTGTCAAAGTTTTGAATCTCCTGCTGATAATTAGCAGTATTTGCAATGCAAATTTTCAGAAGCATTCTTGGGAAAATTACTAACTTCGCCCCACCCCAGAATTCCTGTTTTCTAAAAACAGGTACCCAAGATAATTTTTTAAATAAATCAGGCCTAAGGGCCTCTCTTAACACTTGCAAATTTAATCAGTAACTCTCAGAAGACAGAGGACCAGCCCTCTACCAGAACCCCTAAAACAGTATCATTGGGGTGGTTCTTTCTGTTTTGTTTTGTTTTTTATAACTTCAATTCTTTTTCAAAGGTTTTTAAAACTGATTTTTAGAGAGAGAGGGAGGGAGAAGGGGAGAGAGAGAGAAACATCAACGTAATGTCAGAGTGTCTCCCGCACGCCCCCTACAGGACGGGAATGGAGCCCACAACCCAGGCAGGTGCCCTGACCTGGAATCAACTGGCAACCTTTCAGTGCACTGGACGATGCCCAACCAACTGAGCCAGACCAGCCAGGGCTGGGGTAGTTCTTTCTGATCAACCTTCCCACCAGGTCATTATACAGCCAAGCTCTCTGAATCCTCTTTTCCCATCTAATGTCATACACGGCACTGATTCATTTCTTCACCTTCCCACCAGCAGCAAAGTTTAAGTCCCAGATTCCCACACTAAAGCTTAAAAGTAGGCCCTCACCGGCCACCAATTCAGGACCAGCCTCATTACTGCTGAGGCTGCTGTGGCCTCAAGGACACCCGGCCTCTCTCAGTCTCTCCCATTCCACACTCCCCCACTTCGTAGATAAGGAGAAAACAAAGGAATGAAGAAAGGTTCCATAGATGAGCTGGTTTTAAGCTTCTAAGGAATGTTGGGTGCTCGCTTCGGCGGCACATATACTATAATTGGAATGATACAGAGACTAGCATGGCCCCTGCGCTAGAATGACACGCAAGTTCATGAAGCGTTCCGTAGTAAAAAATAAAATAAAATGTTGGCAGACTCCTAATTTCTCCATAAAAAGAAAAACAGTCATTTTAACTATCTGTTTTGTAATGATCTTTCAGGACTTACATCCAATGAAATACCAGTGGAAGCACACATCCTTCCCAAGGCGTCTGAGAGCCGGAGATGACATGAACAGACTCCACAGGCTCAGCAGTGACCGGACCACCCTGATCGTCTCATGTGCTCAATCTAACCCTGCTCTTCCCCCAGGGACCTGGGGTGGCATCAGGAATCAGTGACAAGGGCTCCCTTGACAGTGACCCTGGGAAGCAGCTCCTCCCTGGCTTAGGGAAGGGATGCACAAAAGGTATACACGTGGGGTATCCCCTCCAAATGGCTCACTGGATTCTGGGGTGACAGAGGCAAGAGGCATGAAGCTTGAGAGAGCAATTAAGCCCAAGCGTGGTTGGCTAGAGCCCATAAGCACCCCAAGTCATAGAAGGGCGGGGTCGGTATGAGCCTGAGTAACTAGAGATGGTTTCATGAAAAAGCACAGTAGAGCCCTAACTTAGAGAATGAGGCACCATTAGCTGCGAGAAGACAGGTGAGCTTCCAGGCATGCGAGAAGAAAAGATGCATCAGTGGTCCCCCTGATTTCTGCTTTCAGGACAGTGCAGCCCCAGCTCCAAAATTCTACATCGCCACAACATTTTTACTCCGAAGCCATTTGAGGGGATATAATACGAGGTGTCTGGCACTAGGGAGAGCACTTCTGATAGGTGTGTGTACCTGCAGTCCCAGGTGACCCAGGTGTGACTCCATCAAAATGAGAAATTCACTTTGGGGCATTATTTAAAGCACTCAGACTATATAATAGTATGTTAGTTCTGTATTTCTCTCTAAGATTTCAAAACCTTTACAATTTTAACTTCCTAAAACAAAAGCCAACTTCCTAAACTTCCTAAAATTCTACCAATTGTTAGTGGACCTGCATCTAAGGGGACCCTCTGCTGGCCCTCTCCAGGGTGTCCCCTCTGCAGTCGCCTGAAGAGGACCTGTGTCCTGAGATTAACTTGGTTGCCAGCATCCCAGGCAGACCTTGCTCAGGGCTCTCAGGCTGGAATGCAGAAGCCTTAAACCATGGCTCCCCACCCTCTTTGGCCCCGCCCCCAGCACTTGATTTAATTGGGCCCGCGGGTGGACCCTGTGCGCGGCATCTGTGTTTGTCAAAGTTCCATAGCTGATTCTCTGCGCACCCAGGGATGTGAACCCTGGTCCGTGCTAAACCAAACCATTACCTAAGAACTCTGCTGGGTTAGGGCTCTCTCCTAGCTCACTATCAGCACCTGCTTCTAACCAAAACCAAACTCAAAGGTAAACACAGGAAAAGCCAAGTTCCATCTGGGGGGTTGTGTGGGTGGGGGGGTGGTGAGGGTGCAGAAGACTGTGGATATGGACACAGTATAAATTCCCACCAGCCTGGCCTGCTTCCTCCCATCCCCAACTCCAAATACCTGGAAGTGGCTCCCAGGCCTCATCATGTTTGATAGACAGTTTTTAAATTTCCACTTTTAAACATTAATTTAAAATCATGGCATCATGCAATGCAGTTAACTAATGTTTTAAAATAAAGCAACCCTTAGTTTCTTCTCAGAGGACTTCATTATGCGGTTGGGGCCTCCACAATGGGATTGCAAGGACTTGTTAGAATGTGCATCCAGGGTAGGAGTCATTTGCCTCTGACTTAGTTAAACCTAAATTCTTTAGAAGTATTACAAGCTTGACAAATGCATTTTATGATATTATTTTATGACCCAGAACAAAACCAACACATGCATAATAGGCAAAGAATTGGAAACCCTCCAATTGTGACTCATTCATACTCATTCATACTTATTGGCTCTGAATCAGTGATGTTCAAAGATGAAGAAAAATAATGAAACATCCTTTAAAAATAGAAAAATAACAATCAAATCTCTCCTGTGATTGTGCATGTCCACTTTATGATCCGCATTCCAACAGATTGAAATATGAATGGATACACTTATCACATAAATTGTTTTAAGTCATATCAAGTACATGCTACAACATGGATGAACCCTCAACAAAGAAGCATGCTAAAAGAGTAAGCCAGTCATAAAAGCACAACTATTGGATGATTGCACCTCTATGAAACATCTAGAATAAGCAAATTCACAGAGACAGAAAGGAGCTGGGGTACAGAGTTTCTGTTTGGGTAAAAAAAAATGCTTTGGAAATAGATGGTGGTGGTGGTGGTAGTACAACATTGTGAAGGTAATGAATGCCACCGAATGATACACTTAAAAATGGGTAGCATGGCAAATTTTATGTGACATATATTTTACCACAATAACATAACTGAAAATAAAATCATGTCAAAATACGACTTGGCTAGAAACCAATGGCCTAATATCCATAACAGAAAGTCCTGAAAGCAACGAAGACAATGCCTCCCGTGTCAGGTGGCCTGGCCTCCCGACCTGGGCGTCCGTGGTCTCTAGCAGTTCTGGGGTGTTTCCTGTGTACAGATAGGAACAAGACTAGTCCATGGACTTCACCGTCACCCACCCTGTCTCCTTGGCCAACGCACTGGACTCCTATTTATTTAACAGCTGCTCGCTGGCCGCTGTAATCACAAGCTGATTAGAACTGAATTGCTTGGCCATGCTCATAGTCATCACGGCTGTCAATGATGAGCGCTTTGTTTTCAGTTCTATAAACACATGAGCAATTCTCGTGTCATCAGTTACTTAAACGGAATAATTACTTTACACCATGCCTTCTCAATAGGAGCAAGAGCCAAGGAGATTTCTTCTTGGGGACAAAAACACCTTAGAGCCCTAACCAGTTTGGCTCAGTGGATAGAGCGTTCGGCCTGCGGACTGAAAGGTCCTAGGTTCGATTCTGGTCAAGGGCATGTACCTTAGTTGCGGGCACATCCCCAGTAGGAGGTGTGCAGGAGGCAGCTGATTGATGTTTCTCTCTCATCGATGTTTCTAACTCTCTATCCCTCTCCCTTCATCTCTGTGAAAAAATCAATAAAATATATATATTAAAAAAAAACACCTTAGATATGACAATGGTTTATGGTCCTCTACAGGGACACAGTCTATAAGAGATATGCAGAATGTCTTTGGGATTAAAATTTAAGGGGGGAGGGGATGGTTAAGAAAAAATGCTCCCTAAAAGGATGATAATGGAAAAAAGGTTAACAAATATGGCTTTATATCCTTTAATTAAATATTTTCCTTAAACCAAAAATAAAGAAAAAACAGCTGAAAGGGAAAGGGAAAAAAACTTATGAAAAGAAGTTGTCATTAGAGACCAATGTAGGCTTTGCTGCAGGCCTCCCTCCAGTCTTCCCAGCATATCATGCATCTATAGGTGAGGGACCTTACCCTCCATTTGGCCCAAAATCTCTACTTTTCCTAAGACCAGCATACGCATCCATTCATGCAGGCAGTCACGCGTGTTGGTTAAGCACCAGGCACTCTGGCAGGCCCATTTGGCAGGACCTGCCTTGCCCAAACTGACAGAGCCCCGTATCCGCCAGGAAAGGAGAAATCCTTGACCCTGAGCTGTACCACAGCCTTGAAGGGAAGAAGCAGGCGGTAGACCAGGGAAGTAGCGCCCTGCATGGGCTCTGAAGCCAAGAAACCAGGTTTGAGGGCAGGTAGCATTGGCTCTTATCAAACAAGCAACTTGGTACAAGTGATTTGACCTCTGGGAAAAAGAGATGGCGATGTGTTCCTTACGGGGATGCAGTGAGAACCAAGCGAGAGATGACAATAGACATGTGTCCCTTGCAAGCTCAAGTAACTACTGATAATGCCTTTTCAAGTGAAATAATAGAACAAGCAGAAAGTACACAGCTACCTGCCATGATTTCCATCAGTGGATACGGTGTACCAACACCATCACACTCCTGCCAGGGCCCGGCAACTATCTCGGAAGGAGGGCAAGCACTAGCTTCAAGGTCTTATAGGAGAAGGGGCTCCAGCAGGTCAGGTGCAAAGCCCAGCCTGGAATACTAGACAGAAGCTGCAGCAGGCAGGGCTTCCAAGTCAATGAAGAATTTCAGCTATGTGCATCCCTCTTTCTTATCGAGCCAAGAAGAGAGGGACTCACGCTGGGTGCCCAAGGACACACTGAATTCACTTCCCACAAACTTGAACTAATAAGCAGACAAAGAAGTTGGCTGCCTTTCGGGTATGATTTCAGGGGCCCTAGAAGGAGCAGGCTTTGAAAAGTCTGCCTCTCCCCAGCTTGCTGAAACTGTCTTTTTCAGTGAGTACATGTTTCCATTCCAGAGAGGAAGGTAAGGGTCCAGCACATATCCCCTAGGACCAGGTGCTAATAAAGTTTACACTCCAGAGCCCCTCACTCTCCCAGGTGCCTTTCCCAGAGATTGGCCGGGGGGGGGGGGGGGGGCGCTGGCAATGTGTTCTCATGGTCCTATATTTTCATGCAATTTGCAACAGGAAGATACTGTAAGAGCAATCACTGAAGACATGGTCCCTTTCCACGCTGTTTCCTTACACCACACTTTCTTGCCTGGCAGGTGGTAGGATGATTATGGGCATTTGGGGGAGCCAATAAGGGAAGGGAAGTGGGGGTTTAGTGGGCTATATTTACCTGGTTTATCATCCCTTTGTGCATAGTTAGGTCTTTGCTGGTCATCCTGATGAAAGAATGATTCCCCAGAATACAACTCCCAGTGCAACCACCCTCCAACTGTGTGACCTCAGGGAGGCCCAGAGGTCACACTGCAATATGAACACGTCCTAAGTGTGAAGCAAGTATGTGAACAGGAGGAAAAGCAGCACTTTAGATGCAAAGAACAGAAAGCTTGTCTGTGGTATATACTCTTCCAATTCCTATAGCTCCCATATGAAAGAAAATTAACATGCCCTGGCTGGTTTGGCTCAGTGGATAGGGCGTCAGCCTTCGGAATGAAGGGTCCCGGGTTCGATTCCAGTCAAGGGCACATGCCAGGGTTGCGGGCTCCATCCCCAGTAGGGGGCGTGCAGGAGGGAGCCAATCAATGATTTTCTCTCATCATTGATGTTTCTCTCTCTCCCTCTCCCTTCCTCTCTAAAATTAATAAAAATATATTTTTTAGAAGAAAAAAAAAGAAACTAACAGAGATTCCTCCTTCTCCATGAAAATAAATCCTAGACATTTCCAAGAGATTACGCTGAATGAGCTGTGAAGAGGAAAACAAAACAAAACATTCTAAACTGGGTTGGCAAATTATGTTTCAACAAATTATAGCCCATTGGTCAAATCTGGTCCACTCCCTGCATTTATAAATAAAGGTTTATTGGGGACACAGCCACACCCATCATTTACATATTGCTTAGGGCTGCCTTTAACCACAAAAACAGTGTTGATTAGTTGTTACAGAGGCCAAGTGACTCCCAAGGCCTAAAATATCTTTTTTCTTTTTTAATCTTCACATGAGGACATGCTGAGAGAGAGAGAGCGCGGAGAGACAGGGAGGGAGGGAGGGAGGGAGGGAGGGAGGGAGGGAGGGAGAGAGGGAGAGAGAGAGAGAGAAAGAGAGAGAGAGAGAGAGAGAGATGCGAGAGAGAAACATCCATTGGTTGCCTTCTGTATGTGCCCAGAGTAGGATTGAACCCGCAATCCAGGCATGTGCCCTGTCCGGGAATTGAACCAGCAACCTTTTGGTGCACAAGACAACACTCAACCACCAACTGAGCCACTCCAGCTGGGCCCAAGGCCTAAAATATTTATTATCCGATCCTCTACAGAAAATGCTTATCCCTGCTCTAAACCATTAATAATACAAAGCAGATACTGATCAGTCATACAGAACAAAGACTGAATTTTCATCCTGCTTTCTATAGGAAATGCTCCCAAATCATGTAATATTAAGAGACTAGCAAGCATGCAGCCAAAATATGCAGAAAAATTGTATTTAGAGGCAGGTTAGTTTGTTGACTAACAAAAACATTAAGATTTTTTATTCCTTTTCTCATTTTAAAAATATTCACTTTTGTACTCCGCATCTTATGACCTTCTGGCCACACCAAGGCTGGGTATGCAGTTACTAATGTATAAAGAAATGGATCGCTGCTGTGGCCCTCATCACTCCCATGCAGAGCTCTCACTGACTGGGGGTGGGCCATGGGTTGGGGGAAACTGATAGAATAGAAGAGGCATACAGAGGAAGCAAGTAGTTGTAGACAAGAGAGCTCAGAGTAAGGCAATGATAACTGAAACAGACACATCTTCAGGGAGCACTAACCTTACACAGGAGGAAAAATAAAAGCTCTGCTTAAAATCTGATTGTGGTCCTGACCAGTTTGGCTTGGTGGATAGAGCGTTGGCCTGAGGACTGAAGAGTCCCAGGTTCGATTCCAGTCAAGGACATGTACCTTGGTTGCGGGCACATCCCCAGTGGGAGGCAGGAGGCAGCTGATCGATGTGTCTCTCTCATCGATGTTTCTAAACTCTCTATCCCTCTCCCTTCTTCTCTGTAAAAAATCAATAAAATATATTTTTAAAAAATCTGAGTGTGTTCTGTCCAAGCAAGATCTAAAATGAAGTATAGGCAGGGGTACAGAGGATGCAAAGGTACTGGTAGGGGTGCAACTGAATGCTATGTAATTAGTAAGCAATAATCACATGCAATTGCAGCCTATTAGAAAGCAGGGAAGGGTAAAGTCAGCTGGTCTGATTTTAAAAGCTTCCTTCTGAGCAGAGGGAAGCTTTCTTCTCTCTCTCTCTCTCTCTCTCTCTCTCTCTCTCTCTCTCTCTCTCTCTCCCCTGAGGCAAGAAAAGCAGCAGCAGCAGACAAGGGGATCCTGGGAGGTCAAATGATGCCATTGGTTGGTTAGCTGGTAGGTAGGTGGTCTTGCAGTCATGAGGTCATCAAAGTGGGCAGGTTTTGAAACCATCTGGCTTTTCTACATCATCCTGCCCCAGAAAGCTAAACAAGTCCCAGAAGTTTCCAACTCCTAGAAACTGTCAAGGAACATCAGGAAGTGACAGCTGATTGTGGTCCAAGACAAGGCCAAAGGAGAGAAGACAGAAATTTTCAAAAGGGGAAGATGAGCACGGTGGCTGGAGCCAGGTGCTTCTTCCTGCGAAAACATCGGTGGCAACAGGACAGGTTGCCGAGGGAGGCAGGACTGAAAGCTGAGCAGAGCACAGGTCCGAGTGGGAATGAGAGCACAGACCAGACGCATTGCAGCCCTACAGGGAGGCAGCGAGGTGACTTAGCCTAAGGTGGGCTCGGCAGGAAAGTCCCAAGAGTCTCACAAGGCAGCATCGTTATGCATCAGGGATCACCGATGAATGGTACCAGAATAGATGCTGCCATTCTAAGAGACTCCCCTAATTCTAGACAAGAAAGGCATGGCTATAAGGATTAACCAAAAGGTTCTGATTGTCATTTAAGTCTCAGTTAATCTGGTTAATAATGAAATTAGTGGTGCCTTTGCTTTATGAAGAATCACGTAAAAATGTTTTTAATATAAATCACCCTTCTTCCAGAGAACAGGTAAAACGAGAGGCCATGAAGCTGAGCTCCATAATATGTAATTATTGACCTCACACACCTGTAACTTCTCTCAGACTCATGTGCTCTATCTAGCCCAGAGAAACACACAGGCACGAGGAGCCAGGTACGAGAATTTTCATAACATCGATGTCTGTAACAGTGGGAAACTGAGGCAACCTGAATGTCCCTCAGCAGGAGATGGCTCATGAAACTGTGCCCACGCACAAATAAGCCACACCACAACAACGAATGCACAGGATTGGGCCTTTTCCTTATCAAGTTACAGAAAATACAGGTAATTGTACAAAAACTTTGCAAAACATACACACAATGTATGTATGTATATAAAAAGGATTAGAGGTTAACACATACACAGTCAGGACAGTAATTGCTACAGAGGCGGGAGAAAGACATCACTGCTGGGCGCTATGCCAGGGAGCTTCAACCACACTGTTGATTTTCATTTTTTAAAGCTACTACTATGTCCACAGGTATTTATCTTATTTTTCTTAATACCGCTTTGTATGCTTTTAATACTTTGTAATACATTTAAAAAGAATAATCAAATTCATTTCAAATTGGTAGATTTTACTACAATGAGGAATATATTCTTTAAAGTAGAAGAAAACTACTCAATTCAATCTCCCTAAAATGCTCTATCATGAGTTTTTATCCATATAAATGTTTTATGAGGTTGTGATGATGATATACTATGGAATATTAAACACTTTTAATGTTGAAAATCTTTGAAATTATTATTTAAAATAACCCCCAAATAGTTCACTGCATAGATACGCCTTGATTTTAACCACTCTCCTTTTCTTAAATGTAGATTTCTTCGAATTCTCTGTTATGAAGATTGCAGTTCAGGATGTTTTTGTGTGCATAATATCTTTTTTTCATTTTCAGATTTAAGATATGTTTCCAGAGGTAGGACTATAGGTCAAAAAGTTTGATCATTTTTTTGTGACTCATTAAACATTGTCAATGCATTTTCAATATAAACGGTTGCTAGACTACTAGGCCAAAATTGAAGTAGGCGCATCATATTTCCCCTTCGGCTTAAAATATTAAAAACCCCAGTTTACTGCCTTAAGACCATTTCCAGCCCGGAGAGTGTGGCTCAGTGGTTAACCATCAGCCCATGAACCAGGAGGTCACAGTTCGATTCCCGTTCAGGGCACATGTCCAGGTGTGGGCTCAGTTCCCAGTGGGGGGCATGTAGGAGGCAGCTGATTGATGTTTCTCTCTCATCAATATTTCTATCCCTCTACCCCTCTCCCTTCCTCTCCCTAAAATCAATAAAAATATATATTTTTTTAAATTTAATCCTCACCCGAGGATATTCTTCTTTCTTTTTTTTATTCTTTATTGATTAAGGTATTACATATGTCTCCTTTTTCCCCCATTGCCCCTCCCCATCCAGCAATAAAAATATTTTTAAAAGAAAAGTTCCAAGCCATGACACAAGGAAGGGAGGGCTAGGCGGTCATTAGACTCCCTGAGTTTGGGAGAACAAGGTAGAGAGAATTCATGGGACCTAATACAAGCAAGAGCTGCCCAGAGGAAGAACTTGAAAATCTGCAGAGGATCTCCTTTGAATATACAGAAGGATACTAACTCGTGCATGCAAGTACCTGAAACCAGGGAAAGAACCACCCACAAGGATGAGAAGGTAGTGCTCATACAGGGCGATTCCCCCAGTCAGATTAGAAAATCTCCTAACTCATGGACCACTGGGTACACTACTCAGAGGATCCTGACTTAGTCATGGGGAATAATTAGCCCTCCACTAAATGCTTCTCTGAAGCCACCTAGCTAATCTTAAAAGCAAAACCCAAAGGATCAAACTATTTCCAAGTAACTTATCTGTGTCCCAGAATAAATTTTACAAATATTTGTAAGAATACTAAAATATCAGCATGCAACAAGGTAAAATTCAGTGTCTGGAATTCAATAAAAAAAACTATCAGGCATGCAAAGAAGGAGGAAGAGATGTCCCTGGTTTAAAGAAAAAATAAGCAAAACTAAACACAACTGTCACCGATATTATTATCTTAGACAAGGACATTGAAGCAGGTCAGAATCTGGTCTGTCCACGGGCACGTGAGTAGAATGTGCATTCTGATGTTGTTGGGTGGAATACTCTGTAAATGTCAATTAGGTCAAGTTGATGGATACTTTTGTTCCAGTCTTCTATATTCTTACTGATTTTCTGTCTACTTATTCTATAGATTACTGTTAGAATGGTGTTAAAGTTTCTAACTCTAATTGTGGGTTTTTCTATTTCTCCTTTTAGTTCTGTACATTTTTGCTCTGGTACTTTTTGAAGCTCTGTCGTTATGTGTAGAAACAATTAGAATCGTTATTTCAACTTGATAAATTGAGCACTTTATTGTTCTGAAATGACATTCTTCATCCCTGGCAATATTCATTTATCTTAAATCTATCTTGTCTGACAGTAACATAGTCTTTCGATTAGCATTAGCATGGTTTTTTTTTTCCATCCTTTTAGCTTATTTTTATCATTATAGGAAAAGTTTGTTTTATCTAGGAAGCATTTCATTTGGGTCTTGTTTTTAAAAATATATATAATCTCACTTTAATTATTGAGTGTTTAGAACAATTATATTTAATGTGGTTAATTATATGTTTGGGTTTAATCCTATGATTTTTCTATTTGTTATTTGTTCTATCTGTACTTCATTACACTTTTTCTCTTTTTTTCTGCTTTTTTGGATTATTAATTTTTTTTAGAAATTTTTAAATCTCTTTTGTTGTCTTTAGCTACATATAACTCTGTTATTTTTATGGTTGCTTTAAGGTTTACAGTATACATATTTAACTTATTATAGACTGTCTTCATGTGATATTATACTATTTCATGTACATTATAAGAAACTTACAATAACAGTTTCATTTCTCCCCTATCAGTCTTTGATAATTCTTTTAAAAATTTTATTCCAAAATATTAAAATCATATAAAAAGGTATAAAGAAAAAGAGATAACTATCTGTGAACATACTATTAACCTTAAGATATCAAAATCAATAGTATAGTTGGAGCTCCCCTGCATAGCACTCAGCACATGCATCTTTCTCCATCCTCCAGAGATAGCTACTGTTCTGACTACACATATATTAATCTCTAATCCTTATATAGTATTGTGTATATATTTTTTAAAACAAATGGTGCAGGAACCATTATTTACACATAGAGGGAAAGAACTTTGATCCATATCAAATGCAAAGATCTATCAAAATAGATCATAGATATAAATTTAAAATTTAAAACTATAAACCTAAAAGAACAGATGGGAGTAAATCTTTGTGACCTTCACTGAGGTAAAGATTTCTTAGATATGACACTAAATGTATAGTCTATGAAAGAAAAAATTTGATAAATCAGACTTTTCAAAATTAAAAATGTCTATCTTTCAAAGACACCATTAAGAAAAGACAAGTCACAGATTAGGAGAAATATCTGCAAATAACATATTTGATAGAGGACTTGTATCTGGAACATATAAAGAACTCTCAAAACAAAAAAAAAATTAGAAAAATAATGTAACACAATAAATATAAAATAATAAAAAACAGGCAATCCCATTTAAAAAATTGGCAAACGATTTGAACAAACATGTCTACCAAAGAAAATAGATGGATGGTAAATAAGCACATAAAAAAGATGTTCAATGTCATTAGTCATTAGGCGAATACAAATTAAAACCCCAATGTGTTACCACCACTCACTATTAGAATGGCTGAAATTAAGCGGACTAACCAGACCAAATGTTGGAAAGGATGTGGATGAACTAGGCTCTCATACAATAGTGGTGGGGATGCAAATTGTATAACCACTTTGGAAAAGTTTGTCGGTTTTAAAAATCAATGATTCCCTCTTAGGTATTTACCACAGAGAAATGAAAGCATATGTCTACAGAAACACTTGTACACTAATGTTTACAACAGCTTTATATTGAGTAGTCTATAACTAGAAACACTCAAATGTCCATTAATATGTAAAAACATAAATAAATTGTGGTTTATCCATATAATAGTGTTACCATGGATAGTCTTCCCCATTGGCCAAGATGTCACAGGGGGAGGCTTTTACACTGAGCGACCAAAAGCTAGAAAGATAAATAGACAGGGCCCCAGTGCAGGAAAGCTAGCAAGATAATTGGGTAGAAAAAAATCCCTCCCTTCCCTATCCCTATAAGAACAGCAGGCTTGAGCAGGAAGAGGGGATGGTCTTTGAGAGGGTAGTCCACCATTCTCCCAGCTGTGGCACTTGAATAAACCTCTTCCCTTTTGCACCAGCACCTGTCTCATGCGTTTGGCTTTTGTTGGGGCAGGCAGCCAAACTTGCATCTCGGTTACAAAAGGATGCTACTCGGCATTGAAAGCAATGAACTATTAATAACATGCTACATAGATAAATTTCAAAATAATTATGCTGAGTGAAAGAAGCCATAGAATAATAGAATACATACTATATGCTTCAACTTATATTAAGTTTGAGGAAATACAAACTAATCTATAGTGACCGAAATCAGAGCAGTGGTTGCCTGGGGAAGGAGCTAGTGAGGTAGGGGATGAGAGGAACTACAAAGGAGCACAGAGAAACTTTTGGGGGGATGGATCCCTTCACTCTTGATTGTGGTCATGGCTTCACTGATATATACATACATCAAAACATATCAAATTGTACACTTTAAACATGTACCAATTATCGTATGTCAATTCCACTTCAACAGCGTTTAGAAATAGCAATGGTTGCACCTAACAAAATAGACACATATTCTACAAAACGAAAAGATAACAACCGCATAACAAATACACTCTGTTCCATAAATCACTTGGAAGCTTCTTGTAGTCTCACTCAGAAACTGTTGTACTCCTGGAGGTAAACGCAGTACCTGGCAAACTTTCAACTTGCAATTGATGGTTTGCTCCGTGAACAAACAAACTTAAGGTTTAAACACTCATCAAACCCAGATTTCACTCCTCCACATTAAGCTTTCTTTTTGCTACAAGGACTAGCTCACGACTACCTGCTTCGTGAAAGAACTGGCTACCTGGGTGCCCCCAACCTGCCTCATGCCGGGCCTGACAAGTACCACAGGGAGGGAAGAATACAGAGCGTATAAAGCTATCGGCGGTGACCAGCTCCCACACTGTTACTTCCCTTTCTGAACTTTTCTAGGGTTTCTGCCCTTCCATGTTCTTTCTCTCTCTCATTTTGTCTTATTGCATTTGTAGAAATCATTGTTTACGGTCCTTATCCTTGCTGTTAAAATTAGGTGGTTTTAACCTGTTAGGAATCTACCTCACAGTAAGAAAAACAAACAAAACAATATTTTCTTCTACTTTTGGTTGTCCTCCTGTACATCTTGGCTGTTACACTTTGAAACAATGATCTTGAAGAGACTGGGGGAAGGAGGAGGTTCTCCCGCCCTGGTCAGTGCATCAGACTTTATCCATGCAATGGACCAGCCCAGTGCCACTGGGGGCGTGGCCTTCCCTCACCCACACTCTCTGTACCCACAGGATGCCACTTCCCTCCAGAAAAGGGGCCAGGTGAACGTTCTCCCCAGAGACTGGCGCAGGGCAGGGAGGATCAGCTTGGCAGGTGATATGACTCTGTGACATTTTAGTCTAGAGCAGTGGTTCTCAACCTGTGGGTCGCCAACCTGTGGGTCGAGACCCCTTTGGGGGCCGAACGACCCTTTCACAGGGGTCGCCTAAGACCATCAGAAAACACATATATAATTACATATTGTTTTTGTGATTAATCACTATGCTTTAATTATGTTCAATTTGTAACAATGAAAATACATCCTGCGTATCAGATAGTTACATTACGATTCATAACAGTAGCAAAATTACAGTTATGAAGTAGCAACGAAAATAATTTTATGGTTGGGGGTCACCACAACATGAGGAACTGTATTAAAGGGTCGCGGCATTAGGAAGGTTGAGAACCACTGGTCTAGAGTATGTATGTTATGGGCAGCACTGGCTTTAAAATCCCTAGATCACATGTCTTGCTTCAAGCTTCTATACTAATTTCCCCTAAATAAAAAGAAGAAGGAGGAGGAGGGGGAGAAAATGAAAGAAAAAGAGAGAAGAGGAAGAGGAGAAGAAGAAGGAGGAGGATGAAAAGAATAATAACAACAGAAGGCGTGAAGGAGCCAGCATATGAGAGCCAAAGAGAAGCATTAAGTAAGTATTCGGTGTCATTGCTAACTTCTTCATGCCATACAAGCGTGTGCCTCCTATAACATCCAATAAATATTACACTAAAATGCTCTGTGTAGCCCTAGTTGGATTGGTTTAGTGGATAGAGTGTCAGCCTGTGGACCAAAGGGTCCCTTGGTTTGATTCTGGTCAAGTGTACTACCTGGGTTGCAGGCTCCTCCCTGGCCCAGGCCCTAGTTAGGGTTCGTGCAGGAGGCAACCAATCGATGTGTTTCTCTCACATTGATGTTTCTCTCTGTCTTTCCCTCTCTCTTCCACTCTCCCTAAAAATCAATGGAAAAATATTCTCAGGTGAGGATTAACCAAAAAAAATTTTTTTAAATAAAATAAAATGCTCTGTGTGTAGGGGGGATACCCATGTACAAGCAAATACACTCATCCATGTCAATGTACTTGAGATCCTAAAGTCCAAACAACCTGCTTCATCTTGCAGGAGGAGAACCTAAGTCTCCCTAATGAACATTCCAGTCTGCTCCTCTCCTTTCCTGTTGCTGGACACGGAACTCGGGGAACTTCCTAGAGTTACTCATTAATGCCACTATCTCTGAAGAAAACAATGGACCAACATCTGAAAAATTGCTATGCTCCTAAGACAGCCATTGTCTGTTGATGAAGCTCGCCAACCATCACACACATGTTTAAAATTTCTTTAGGTTTGCCCAGGTCAGTTTTTTTTAAAATGAAATATCAAAACCAGAAGCACAAATGACAGAAACTGATCAGGGGGGAGGGGGGAACACCAGAAAAATGTGAGTAATAAATACACAAATGTGGAATAAAAACAGCCAAAATGCCACTAAGAACCTGAGCAGTATATCTCTAGGGATGGCAAGCAATCCCGACTTATAGGAACACTGAAGTCAGATGATTACCAAAAACATCCAAAGATGGAGTGCAGTAGAATGACAGCCTAAGAAAGTGGGCCCTAAAAGGGATTTCTTCCTCCCGTACACCTACAAAATAGGGCTTATTGTACATTTAGCTCCAGCTCTTTCTTCTCCAGGAGGAAAAACCTGCCGTGACACACACAGAGACTCAGGACAGATTTCATCCTGGTTGCATTCCAAAAGGCAAGCCCACATTACACATGGAGGGCCCTTCTAGGAAAGAGGTTTCCCAGGCAGCCCTCAGCAACCCCTCACAAGCAGCCAGCTCTGTAGCCGGCTGTTCTGAAAGCTGTGGGGGCACAAAACTGTTTTTAAACAGCATTTTTTACAGCATATTTTTAAAAGACAAAGAGATCTGTAAAGTTTTTACCTATTTCCACATGTCAAAGGAGCAACAATTGAATAGTTTCTTTCAACCACTACTTGAAGGAGGACCAACACTAGCATCACCCATCCTCTGCCTTCAGATGTCTTCATAGAGATAAAGCAAAACCCATGCAAAGGAAAGGCACTCGCCCTACACATACCAAAAACACACGTGCATACACACATACATGTACACACACACACACACAGAGATTCAGAAATTGTTTCTGGAACCTGAAAACATTCTGTGATAAACATCTTTAGCTACTATGCTATCAGTAGCATTACTGGTGGCTGATGATTCAGGAAACTACTTCAAATGCCTTAAGCCATCCCTTTTTACATTTTGGATGTAGATTAACTTCCAGCCTGCCTCCTCTTGTAGTGAATGTCATCTCTTCCAAGAGGCCTTCCTTATCCACCCTACATAAAATAGACCTCACATCCAGCACCCTCCTTCCCTATGCCCCATTTTATGTTTTTCACAGCAGTTACCACCACCTATCATTATTACATATTAGAGGCCCGATGCACGAAATTTGTGCAAGAGTAGGCCTTCCTTGCCCTGGCTGCCGGCTCCGGCTTCCCTCTGGCACCTGGGACCCGGGCTTTCCTCCAGCCGCTGGCAGGCCCCCCAGGACCCAGGCTTCCCTCGCAGCCCCGGCTTTTGTCCGGAAGGTTGTCCGTAAGGATGTCCAGTCTAATTAGCATATTATGCTTTTATTATTTTAGATACCCTATATATGTTCCTGTCTACTGCCTTGGCCAGAATGGAAAGTTCCAGGAGGCAGGAACATATCTGTCTTGTTCACCATTGTATGCTCTGGTCTTGGCTCACTGAGCACAAAATAAACTCTTGTTTATTGACCAAAGGTGGGAGACAAAAAGGGGACTGAGCAGGGCTAAATTTTACCTTCTGAAGCCTCGAGTTTGCACTACTATCTCTCAGATCGCCTTAGTATATACAACATTGAGATAATCTACAAGCATTGCTCCCTTGAATCCTCATGACAAAACTAGCTAGATAGTATTATTAGCCTCATTTTAGAGATGACAAAACTAGATTTAGAAAGTCTAAGCTATTTGCCTGACACTTTAAGGAATCCCAACTTCTGAAGATAGGCTGGTTTTTGTTAAATTTTTTAAAGTTAAACTCATCTGCAAAATGTCTCTGAAGAGGTTCATAGATAGCTTGAAAAGTGCCCATCGCTCTGTTAGAAAGGAATGCCTGGTGAAGATGTCAGGGAAGGAAGGAGAGAGTTGAGAGCCTGAGCAGGAAAGAGGTGCACACACTTAGCTGCCAAGCCTGACTCGTCCACCCACACTCACCTGGTTTTTAGGTTTCCTCCCAAACGCATTTACTGCCCCACAACACTGGGTGGTTTTCCTTGGCTTTTTCAACCTGTAGCCAACTCTTCAGCTCGCCAAAACTTCTGTCAGTCCAGAGGCACCGGGACAGCCGGGTACTGTGACCGTGACGGGGCACTGTGGCGTCTGCAGCCTCAGCCTCCGCATGACTCAGGTGCCCAGGCAGCTCACAGCAAGAGCTGACTCGAGACGCAACCTGATTCATAGGGCCCAGAGGACGCCTGGGCTCCGGCCCCAACTAATAAAGCATTTACCCAACGAATAAAGCATTTGCCCACAGATGAGATGCAGTGAGATGGCAAACAAACAAGGAGAAGTAAAAAGGAAAGTCAACACAAGGTGAGCAAACGGCGTATGCTCTTCATCATCAACCACCCATGAGTGAGTGAGTGAGTGAGTGAGCACAGCACAGCAATAAGGAGCATGTGTGGGGCCATGGGGCAGGGCCTGTGCTGGTTTCCAGTACTAAATGGACAAACCCATCTCTCCATAGGGAAGTCTGCTCTGGACCCTTTCTTCAAGGGTAGCACCTACCTGCTCTAATATTCAAGGACAATACCACAGAAATAAACGCATGGATCTACCTCTCCAGGGAACGGCCAGAGAATTTCTCATTCACATGACATATTTAATGAATGCCTGCAGGTGCCAGAAGCCTATAAAAAGACTTTAAAACAATTTTATGTTTCGCATGAAGATTTAATTTGCTACGGCTCTATCCAAATCTCCTCCCCCACCCCAGATCATTAATCTGGGTTTTGAGCCATAAAGTGCCCAGCTTCCATCAGAGATAACTAGAAGAGATTAGAAGCGTGGTCATTTTCCATAAACACTTTTATTTTAAGAAGTAGAACTTTTTTTTAAACACTGAGCACTGGCAATATTACCAAAAACTATTTAAAGAGTATAGAGTGCAAACAGTGTTGTTACATTTTGGTGCCTTGCCTCACAGCACGAGGCTGGACCTCGACTTAATGCCAATGTACAGAACCTGTCCCTTCCCTCCCACCAGAGGTTCCCCAGTGGGGGGCTGGGCTCCTAGGTCTTCAGAATCTTTGCTCAGCTGGGCTTCAAAAGCTTTTCAGCATCTGGAAACTTCAAGAATGTTCTCTTCTGTTCATGCTAGGTAGGCTAACGGATTAAAGTTTCTTCTTGGATCAATGGGCTGCTATTGCCCCCTGAGTACCCTGACCTTTCTCCCTGGACATAGCGGGAGGAATGCATAGGGGACAATCCAACCAGGCTACCGGGAGACACCATGCAATTTAACTTCCTGATCACAGGTTTCTCTGCTGGTGGATTTCTCTCAAAGGGGAATGTATTTGACAGGGTTCTCCTGAGAAACAGACCCAATAGAAGGAAGAGAAATGGATGGATGGATGGATGGGTGGGTGGGTGGGTGGATGGATGGATGGATGGATAGATGGATGTATAGATTTTAAGGAATTGGCTCACATAACTGTGGAGTCTGGGGAATTCAAAAGTGCAAGGTGAGCTGGCAGGCTGGAGACCCAAGAAGAGCCAATGCTGCAGTTCAAACCCAAAGGCCATCTGCTGGAGTCCCTCTTGCTTGCGGGAGGTCAGTCTTTTGTTTATCCAAGCCTTCAGCTGATCGGGTAAGTCCCACCCACATTATGGAGGGTAATCTGCTTTCTCAAAGTCCATTGACTTAACTGTTAATCCCCAGGACACCGGCACAGAAACATCCAGACTAATGTTTGGCACACATCTGGACTCTGTGTTCCTGCTAAGTTGCCACGTATAATAAGCCAGCACGGGGATCTTAATGCAGTCCCTCTATCCCTTCCTCACTTATTTATGCTTGAAGACACTCTAAATGTTTTTAAAATATAGTAACATCTCAACAATGCAGGTGCCCCTAGAAACTTCAAAGCTTTATAAACTATCTTTGATAACTTAGAAATGTCAAACCCTTTTACAAAGGCTGTCACACAAATCTCAAGTTTGAGAATTTTTTTCTCTAAATATGCTATTCTTTATGGAGATTTAAAAAATCAAATTTTTATAAGTAGAAAAAAGTGGATAGTTAAGAAAAAGTGGATATTTTTCAAGTATAATTCCTTTTCAGCAAATTGATTCTAGGGAGGGGGGAAGATCAATCAGGGAACACCATATATATTTAGCAGATGAAAAGGTAACTGCCAACGCCAGTGGTAACAGAGCATACTCAGTGAAACTGGCCTTTTCTAGAATTTTTTCTCCTTTTATATTTAGAAAATATTAGTGTGAATCGGTTACCTATTATTATCATTCAAATTTACCAAACACGAATGCTAACTTTTTTAATCCTTAAAAATAAAAATCAATTAAAGAAATTTGAGTCCATAAAAGAGATAAAGTCACCTCCACCCTACCACCCTTGACACCCATGAGATTAAAATCACATTAACCATGGAACTCAGGATGGGTTGTACTTCCTGCTTCCTGTTGGGCACCAGCTCTGATCCATCTAATTTTCACAGGGCATCTAGCATCATATAAACGCAAGGATGGTGCTAACTCTACAAAGAGCTGGGGAAACCCATTAAAATTACCCTCCGTGTAAATAGCTCTGTCCTGGGTATGTTGGCCTTTTAATCCCAGCATCATAAACTGGGGGCCAAGTTCCCATAGTGAGGCAGCTTTGATGTTGGGCTGGCGAGGACTGGACTGGCGAGGAGTATTTCCTGGGAGCCTGTGGAGGTTGGCACATATCTGCTACCTCTCCCTCAGGCTAGTATCCTACTAAAGGGTGCTTTATAGGCATAGAGTATTGTTATCTGAAGATCTCTGAGTACTTAAAAGAAAGGGTATTCATTTCTCAGAATTCTCAAGGGGAATAGCCTGGAAATTCGGTTCAGTTCAATTCTGAGGTGCAATTCCAATTTTGTCCCATGAAGAGGCTCGTTAGATTAAGTGCCGACTTTTAAAAAGTCAAACATTACAAAGGTTTTAGAAAACTATGGACCCAGAACCTGAACTGCGAACCACTTCCCTGATAGCCTACTGCCCTGGGGCTAGTTCTGCATTTCACTGACTACCCAGTCAACCTCCCACTTTATCGGGAAGGAAGAATGAAATGGGAAAATAATGAAAAAGCACAGACATCTGTGTCACGTTTCGGATTTGACTGCTGAAATGGAAAGCAAAAAAGTAAAAGTAAACTGATAGCCACATGTCTTTCCCTAGCCTCCCTTTGAAAAGCCACATTAATAGGAAAAGAAACAACACAGAACCGAACACTCCCTGGTGGTAAGGACCAGCAGCCTGGACATGAGAGTCAGGGGAATGAGTCCAAGTGAATGTCAATGGGCCCGGATGTGCTCTGCTGCCTGGGATCAGGGATGCCACCAGAGTAACCACGGGGTGGGGACTGGATGGGGCACTTCTAGTTCCTTCCTTGAACCCACCAACCCCTCCTGTCTTCACTTTAGGCAACTCCGCCTTCTCCTTCTACACTCCTCCAGCCCACCATCTCTCCCATGCCTGCCTGAATCATTGGGTGCCATGCACTACAGAGGACTTGGTCAGGTGAGCACAGGCCTGAATTCAGCAGCACTGTGAAATATATCCCTTCAAACGCATTAACTTTATGTAATCAGCAAGACCCCCGACACCTCTAAGTTGCATTTGGCACATGAGCACCCTTCTCCCAACTGCACCTTCAAACTGTCTCTGAAAGCCCTACTGTGGGTAACCCCAATTTTGGGTCATCCGGGTGCCTCATATGTTCTTTGTTCTATGCTACCTAAACTTTTAGCCGCCACAGTTCTGAGAGTTAATCCAAACATGTTGATGAAAGCTATACTTAGCTGCTCTGCATGCTGACAAATATAAAGTAAATAATTAGATACCAGTGGCCTTGACACTCAACCTTACCACCATAATTGGAACCTAGCCAAACTGAACATACGGGCATGAATGCAGACTTTCTTCCTTTCTTAAAGGCCCTACAAACCTGCCTAACATTTCTCGCCAACTCCACCCCATACCTGCAGTTCCTTTTTAAAAAATATATTTGTATTTATTTCAGTGAGGAATGGAGAGGGAGAAAGAGAGAGAAACATCAATGATGAGAAAGAACCATTGATCAGTTGCCTCCTGCACACTCCCACATTGGGGATGGAGCCCGCAACCTGGACATGTGCCCCAACGTCCTGGTTCATAGGTTGACACTCAACCACTGAGCCACACTGGCCAGGACTGTAGTTCTTTTTTAAGAAAACATATGCATTTATTGATTTAAGAGAGAAAGGAAGGGAGCTGGAGAGAGAGACAGAGAGACAGAGAAACATCAATGAGAGAGAAACATCGATCGGCTGCCTCCTGCACGCCACTTACTGGGGATGGAGCCTGCAACGCAGGCATGTGTCCTGACCAGGAATTGAACTGCTGACCACATGGGACGACACTCAACCAAATGAGCCACAGTGGCCAGAGCCACACCTGCACTTCTATGTGTGTCATGGAGTAATCTGATTTGATCACTGGAAAGCATGCTTGTTGGAGCAACAAAATGAAAGGAGTTGTACTCTAAACTCAGGCTACACGAAGCCAGAGGCAGCAGAGAACATTCTGCAGGGCCTCTTTTTGTTTGAGTCCAAGGCTTTGCAGAGATATTAGAGTTGCACTCCAACTGCTCCACCAGAACTAGTTCTCTCCCCCAAATCCCCATGTTCTAGTTCATCACCGCTCTCCATTCTAGGGCCCTTAATGGCCACACCATCCTCAAATCCTGCTCTCACTCTACTGGAACTAGTATTCTAATAAAACCAAGAATAATCCCAGAAAAAGTATACTTTGATTTAAATTTTCTCAAAATAGTAAAGATCAAGACATGGTCCATTTTAAGGTTTTGCCACTCCTGATTCCACACACCCAGTGTTCGATTTCTTTATTCACAACTCGGCCGATGGCCTCGGTATGCCTTTGGAAGGTGCCCAAAGAGTCCCCATTTCTGCCACTGCAGTCACCACCTGGATAGGATCCATGATGGATGGCGCTCAAACTGCTCACTATCCCAAGCATGTTTCAGCAATGGCAGAGCCCTGACCTGCTGACCTCTCAGGATGTGACCAGATTTCCTTATACTGAGGCCCAGTCTCGCTCCAGATACTTTCCATCCATTGGCCCTCATTTTGGCCTTGGGACATACACACAGCATAGTTCCATGTCTTCTTTATCTGTGAACCATTCAAATAGTTAAAGTTGCAGCATGTCCGCCCTGGCAAGTCTTGCCCAGGTTCCCTCAACTATATCATGTCCTGGATTCCCAGCCAGCCTGGCCCATGGAATCTAAAGGGCAGAAGAGACTCAAGATGAGAGAAGCATCGATCAGACCGTCAAACCTCAGAGGAAAGGTAGGGGAGGGTGGGGGTAAGGGGGGAGAGATCAACCAAAGGACTTGTATGCATGCATTTAAGCCTAACCAATGGACACAGACAACAGGGAGTGAGGGCATGAGTGAGGGGGGTGGGGGTGGGGGGATAAGAACACATATGTAATACCTTAATCAATAAAGAAATTTTTTAAAAAAAGATGAGTCTAATCAGCATGAGGACTATGACGTCCCTTCATCAGACAAACAAGTCCATTAATAGAGCCCATGCTAATTTGTAGATATTTTTGGCCAAGTGGGAGGCACTTTTATAGCAGCCAAGTGACAGATAACTCCCACTGATCTTTTTTTCTTTTTACTTTTAAATTTGAAATGTGAATGCACAGGAAATTACAAAGGTAATACAGAGAGGTTCCAGGTACTCTTCACCAGTTTCCCCCAATGGTTACATCTTACAAAGCTCTAGTACAATATCAAAAACAAGAACTGCACGTTGCTGTAACATGCATGGATGGTTCCGTATCATTTTTATCATTGGGCAGATTCGTGTATTTCCTCCGCTACAAAGGTCCCCGCATGCTACCCTTTCACAGACACACTCACTTCACAACCCACCACCACCATCTCTAACCCCCAGTAGTCCCTGTTTTCATCTCTATAACAGTGTTGTTTAAAGAAAATCCTATATAATAAAAGCCTAATATGCTTAGTGTCTGACTGTTCATTCGACCGTTCGACCAGTCGCTATGATGCGCACTGACCAATAGGGGGAAGACGCTCTGAGCAGTAGGTCAACTTGCTGCTGGGGTCTGGCCAATGGGGCTGGGTGAGAAGGGCCAGACACACCCTGGAGCCAACCTCCCGTGGTCCCTCTCAGGCCTTTAAAATATTTCTCCTAATTAATTTCCTTTTAATGTGCACAAATCCATGTACCAGGCCTCTAGTGTTATATAAATGGAGTTACACTGTATGTGACTTTATAGGATTGGCTTTTTACAATCAGCAAAATCCCCTTGAGATCCATCTAAGTTGTGTGTGTTAATGCTCTTTTATTTTTTCTTGCTGAATAGTATCCATTGGTATGAATGCATCACAGTTTCTTTACCCATTTACCTACTGAGGACAATTAGTCCATTTCATTGAAGTTGTCAAATTTGTGTTTGCAGTATTCCCTTATTGTTGCAGTATTCCCTTGTTGTTTGCAGTATTCCCTTATTGTTCATGTGTAGGGTCTGTAGCAATATCCCTTCTTTCATTTGTGATATTAGTAATTTGTGTCTTTTCTCTTTTTTTATCATCTAGCTTGAGATTTATCAATTTATCTTTTCAAATAACCAACTTTTTGTTTCATTGATTTTTCTCTACTGTCATCTTGTTTTCAATTTCATTGGTTTTTGCCCTTATCTTGATTATTTCCTTCCTTCTACTTGTTTTGGGTTTATCTTGCTCTACTTTCTCAAGTATCTGGAGGTGGAAGCTTATATTATTCATTTGAAGCCATTCTTATTTTCTAATGCAAACATTTAGTTCTATAAATTTCCCTCTCAGCACTGTTTTTAGTGTAGTAAATATGCTCCACAAGTTTTGATGTTTTTTTTTTATTTTCATTCTACTATATAGATATATATTTCCCTGGAGATGTCCCCTTTAATTCATCAAATACTTTGAAGGGTACAGTTTAGTTTCCAAGTGTCTGGAGATTTTCCTGTTATCTCTCTGCCATTGACTTCCATTGTGGTTAAAAAACTATACTCTGTATGATTTCAGTTCTTTTAAATTAATTGAGGTTTATTCTATGACCCCATGTATGGTCCATCTTAGTATATAACCCATAGGCCTTTTAAAAAACTATGCTGTTATTGGTTGGAGCATTCTATAAATGTTTGATAGTGACACTGAATTCTTCTTTATCCTTCCAATTTTCTAATTGTTGAGAGAATGGTATTAAAGTCTCAAACCATAACTAACTGTGGATTTGGCTGTCTCTTCCTTTAGTTTCACCAGTTTTTGCTTCACATATTTTGCAGCTCCGTTGTTTTGTGCATCTACATTTAGGATTGTATACCTTCTTGGCAGGTTGAACTTCCCATCTTTACATAATGTCTCTCTGTCTCTGGAAATTTTCTTTGTCTTGTTTCAAGTGAGCAGTAGTCAAAGTCCTGACTGTCCACTTGGCCTTCTTAGAACCCCACCCCCACCCCAGCAAAGAAAAGGAAGGGCATCTCCTAGCCATCAGTTGGATACCCAACTCCCCACTGAATCCCGGGGGATGAATGTCCTCCATCTGAGACTAGTGCAGAGAACTGCTAGAAGGAGACCAGACAGGGTAGTGGAGGAATCCAGAGCAACAGTTTGATATCATGGTGACAAATGAGGATGCCAAGAAAGATAGGAAATTGGGGTCCTTGGCCCACGGCAAGTGTGAACGATGGAGTTTCCCAAGAGCTCACCAGCCAGAGTCCCCCCCTGAAGTACAAACATGATGTTTGTGGTGGGGGTGTTGGTTTGTGTCTGCAAGAAGACAGGCCAGCTGACTACCCAACAATAGCAGCAGCCTGGGACCTACGCCTGCTGCAGGTGGCCATGCAGGCAGAGGCCTCTGCTTCCAAATGAGAAGGGCGAGGAGGGAGAGGCCTGCACTGAGCGAAGCCAAGGCCAGGTCAGACTTTAGTCAGGTTAGAAGGCTTTAATCAAACTCGGATTCTGTAAATCTACCTTTCTCAACATTTGTTTTTCTTTCCTTTTATATCATTAATTCCAGAAAATGTTCCACTTGAAAAATTACACTACTTTAGCTGAACTAAGGGGAAATAAAGGAATATTTCCCAGGCATTTGCACCCGAGCCAGGATTGCTGGCAGAATTAGTGCGTCCCGACTGGCCAGGCAATGCTGCCTCCCAGCAGCAAGAGCAGACAGGAGTGTGGGAACCAGGCCTTCCTCCTCCTCCCGGCTTTGATCCTCAGGGGCATGCTGCCTCTGCCGCCTGCAGGGAGCCTGAGCTCAGGGCAGGTGGCTGCAATCGCAGGGGCTGTGCAGAGTCAGGCATATACACACACGGGACCAGCACGGGGCCTGGATGGAGGAAACCAGGGAGCCAACTGAGCACATGTAGGAAGAGTCAGAGGGTGACCCTGTCTCGCTGATTTTAGAATAAATGCCTAAGTGGGCTCAGTGGGGCACCACCTTCCTGAAATCCATGTCTGTTAATGACAGGAAGTCACCAAGACTTCTCTGTAAAATCACACGCAGATCAATGATCTAAAATCAAGGTGTTGCGAAGTCCATCAGCATGGCGAGGCCAGGATGTTAGATAGCACTGCATTTGTGTCAGACCAGACTGTTACCTCGCCCCGTTGGTGGGAAGAGGGATGTGTTTTCCAAGCTGATCATTTGTATGAACCAGGAGTCGGCAAACCACAGCCCACAGGCCAAATCTGCTTCACCACTTGTTTCTGGACAGCCTGTGGGCTAAGAACAGCTTTTCACAGGTAAATATTTGCACTCAATTTGATGACAGAAAATACAAATCTTGCACTTCAGTTAAACGAAATGTTATCTCCCCCCACCAAAATTTTACTTGCACTGTTAGTAAACCTGAGTTATAAAACCATTGCACTCAATTATTATTATTATATTTTGAACCTAGTCAATAAAAATTTGCTTTCTCTCTCTTCATAAAAATACTTAAATATCCTCAATTTTTCCCCTTGATCCAAAACACCTAAAATATTAAATTGCTGGTCCTTTACAGAAAAAGTTTGTTGACCTCTGGCACAAATTAATAATATAAATAAAATGGCCAAAAAAATTTGAGGTATTGTTAAGGCAATCAGAGAAATAAAATATGTGGATTTTAAACACGTGCCTGCCCATTACAGCACAATTCAGCAGCATGCCACTCACTGGCTTATTCTCTAGCTTAGAAGTAGCAGTCACATGCATTTTAAACTGTCCTCTAACTCAGACGGTTTCCCTCTAAGGCAGCAGTTCTCAACCTGTGGGTCGCGACCCCTTTGGGGGTCGAACGACCCTTTCACAGGGGTCGCCTAAGACCATCGGAAAACACATATATAATTACATATTGTTTTTGTGATTAATCACTATGCTTTAATTATGTTCAATTTGTAACAATGAAATTGGGGGTCACCACAACATGAGGAACTGTATTAAAGGGTCGCGGCATTAGGAAGGTTGAGAACCACTGCTCTAAGGGCTCTTCTGTTTTCAGGCAAAATAACATAACATCAGACCTGAGTACAGGGATTCCTGCTAACTGCTTCCCTCTGTGACCCCACTGTTTTACTTTTGATGACTTTCAAGTGTTCAGACCTCAGATTAACCCTTTACTTCTCCTCAAAGCCACTAGGAAGTGACTGCTGGAGGCAGAAGACGATGGGATAGGAACCAGGGACCAGGGACCAGGAGAGGGGGCTCTGCCAGCCGGACCCCAGTCTGGGCTTGCAGGCCCCCAGGGGCAGGCGGGCTTGAGACACCCCGGTTCAGGGACCCATGCTGGATCGCCTAATCTGGGATGAAGTTTTCAGTCTGGAGACTTTACTGGTGGAGAGTGAAAAGCTCATTTAACTCAAGCCACTGACAACCCCATTGTCCAATATCGCAGGTACCGTTGTTTGGTGTTGCTAAGTTTCTGTTTGTTTGTTTATAACACATATTTTTAATCTGAAAAGAAAAAAAGAGTTTCCAAGGGTAGCAGTGGGATGGAGTTTGAAGGAACAAATGGGATGAGTTAGTAAAACACGAAACACAAAAAGGAAACCATGATAAGACACCACAGTGGCTCCGACTGGCCCAGCAGGATCTCGAGCTCACTGCCCCCAGGGTGGGCAAACTTGCACAGATGGGCTCTCTGCTCTCAGGTTGCCTCCCATACATGCCCTGACCAGGATTCAAACCCACAACCTTTTGTGTACGGGACAACGCTCCATCCAACTGAGCCACCCAGCGAGACAAAAGACTTTCTGAATCGTGGCAATCTCTGCGATATGCACACTGCAATGAGAAATGAGACACTCGGTGGTACTTTAAGCCTTAAAATTACAGAGCCTCGCTGATGTCCCAAATTATAGTTCTAGAGAATAAACAGCAGGGGCAAGATCTGGGGCCTGGGAGGAACTCAGGGTTGTCCTCCAGTGACGTCATCCAAGCCGCATGGCAGGGAGGTTTCTCCAGGGGTAGAGGCAGAAGCAGGCCAGTGGCAAGGCCGAGAGTGGGCCTGAGAGCCGAGGGCAAGGGGGGACGAGACCTTCAACCAGAAGGGGCAGGAGCTGGTGGAAGGACGCAGGCAATGCAGAGGGGCCACGCAGGGCAGCACCTGGCACACGGGAAACCTGTGAGGAGCCAGCACCAGAGAACACCTCTGATGGGGGGCGTCTGCCTCTGAGCACATCGCGGCTGCAGACAACTGAAGATGGGGGTCAGGAGCTGAATTGTCAACCCAGAGACTTCCATTTGGGGACATTTTCCCTGACTTGTATGGGTTTATCCTCTTCCCTACACCCCGTTGCATCGGCAGGGTGTTCAAGGCACCATGTTTTAATATCAAACATGCTCCTTTAAGCCAAGGGATTCGTGTAATCTCCGGTGCTGCCAAGGACTCCTGCAGGCCTCCTGTCCCCCTAATGACACAGGAAGTGCCCTTTAGTGACTCAGGAAGGGAGGGGAGGGGGTCCCCACAACCAGAGCACCACAGGACAGGAGTGACTATGACTATGGACATAAGCGTCGCAGCTGAAAGAAACGGCAAAGGCATGAACTGTGATGCATGGTCAGCAACAAGGGAAGCCTCTCCCAGGGAAGGAGTGAGGGGTGGCTGCGACAGCTGCAAGGCTGCGACCAGTCCCTCCAGCCCTGTGGACCCCGTTTCTCCACGAGGCCGCCTAGGAGTCTTCCAAGGCGCCTCTGGCCCGACCACCCTGCGTGCAGCCAGCGGGACAGCCCTGGACGGGACACTGAACCAGCACAGCCAAGGTCACAGAGGCACGGCCCTGGGGGCCGGTGGAAACGGGCCAAGGAAAAGTCTCTTCCCAGCCCAGAGACTCCAGGACGAGGGTCAGCAGCCATCTCGGTCACATGGACACTCGCCACAGGGGCCTTGGGGAGAACAAGGCTCAGAGTCAGAGCCCCGTTCGTTCGGGGAAGCAGCCCTGGGTGAGAGCAAGACGCGTGTCCAGTAGCAGCAGCTCCCACACGGGCTGGAAACCGAGCACGTTACAGAGTGAATGTGAACACTCCTGGACCCAGAAATCCTCTCCTCCTGTACCGCCCAGAGAAACTCCCGTGTGTGCACAGGGAAGCACAACAGGGAGGCCCGAGCTAGCAATGTTTCCAGTTTCAATAAACTGGACACAACCTACATGTGGACCAACCCGAGAACCACTCAATAACCACAGTGCATTCATACAACAGGACACGATCCAGCGGTGGAAGTGGACGTGGGGGCGGGGCGAGGAGGTCCATCCTCTCAGTGGGAGAGTCAGGGCCACTGCAGAGGAGGAATGTGCACTTTGGGTGCCAGCACCCATGAGCAAAGGCTGCCCTGACTGAGCCTCGCTCGCGTGGGTCCTAGCGCACTCCTGCCGGGCAGCGGGTGACAGGACGTGCTTTTCCGAGTTAATGAGAGAAAACATTGATTCTCCCGCTGACCACGAAGGTGGAAAGTGAAGTGGGGAGACATGCGGGGAGTGAGCGAGGTTCCCTGTCTGGGGGTTCCAAATCCGCTGTTGGTTCCTTTCACTGCTGACTAGAGATATACAGGGTGTCCCCCCAAAATGTATACACCCTTTGAATACCTACTAATTCCAATGGGTTTAAGCATGAAAAGAAAGAAACAACAATGGAGCTGTCATCTGTTAAAAGTGCAGGCACAAACGGGCAGTCGGACATTCCCCGAGGGGTCCCAGATTGGAGAGGGTGCAGGCCAGACTGAAGGGCCCCTTCCCCCCCCCCCCCACCCCCACAGGAGGCCCACCATCTTTGTTTGGTTAATTTTCATACTCATCATGATTTGCTGGTGAGCTCAGAGGAGGGGATGGTCCCAGGAGCCCGGGGGCGTGGCTTGGCGCACCTCCCGGGGCTGGCGAAGGTCCCGGGAGCCCGCAGCCACGGCTGCCGTCGCCTCCTGAGGCACTTGACACCTGAGTATGCAAATTAACCACCATCTTTGTTGGATAATTTACATAGTCACTCAGATTGGCTGATGGGCGTGGCTTGTGGGGGTGGCTTGAGCGTGGTGGAGGAACGGTTAATTTGCATGTTTCTTTCTTATTATATGGGATAAGTCCAATATAGCTCAAAATAATTTTAATTACAACTGTGACTGATAAGAGAAGTAATTAACAGACGAGAGTATAGTCTCCCACCTTAGATCTAAATACACCCCGTCCTCATGATCCTGAATCTGTCCACACCCCCACAACCCGTCCTCCCCACACCTGGGGAGGGGGGAGCCACACCCTGGCAGGGGGACCCCTGAGTCCCTATGCCTTCAGTAGGTGCAGACACAGACACTGGGGGCCACAGTTCCTGCCTCCCACCACCATGTGAGCCCACCTCCCATCCACAGAGGACAATGTCTCTCAAGAAGCAGAGGTTCTCAAGGTCAAAAGCAAGCGACACCGGCTCCTGGAATCCAGCAAATCCTCAGAGCACCTGCTGCTACAGAGCCCAGCGGGGAACCCTGTCAGAGATCTGATTCCACTGTGAGACCATGGACTTCCACTCCAAGTTACTCGGGCTTTTCAGCCTTAGCCATAGCCTTTTCACATATTTAAAATACATATGATATGAAAATATTCCCCCCACACCTAGATCTCTTTAGTGTTTCCTGTTGAAAAGAAAAAGCAGAAAGAAAGCAAGACGCACGTGCTCAGTGAAGGTGCTCTCCCACTGGAGTAGACGGCTCCCGAATCCTCACCAGGAACATAACAGAAACGGCCTGGCCTCTGCCTCACTGTAGGACTAGTAGTCAGCTAAGCAAACGCAGCTGATACACCACACGTCAGATTCTATATGGCTGATAAGGAATCTGAATTTAACCCCATTGTCCTTGAACACATCCCCATTTCCAGAACAACCACAGGGGCTTCCCGGCAATAGGGTTTTCAGAGCTAAACATTCTGGTGTTCAGCTGTGTCCAGAGAAGCAACATCCAAAGCCAGCCTGAGTATCACCGACAGCTACATCTATTTCTAAAACTCCAAGTAAGCAATCTGTCTCCAGACACGCTCCTTATAGCAAGTGATAGTGACGTGTGCCTGAGCTGGAATCCCCCCGAGAGTAGGAGTTCGCTGCGATGTGCAGCACTCTGTCCGGCTGACACCAATCCGTCAGCAGGCTAGTGAGTGTGCGAGAAGCTAGGTGGATGGTGATTTGGCGTGGCACACTGGCACAGGAGCAGGTGTGGAAACAGGTGATGTCATGTACACAAAACCAGCTTTCTAAAGAACAGAAGCTGGGCGATGAAGTCAACTTTTTCTCAGCACCCAACGCCTCCGAGGCATAATCTGACAAAACAGCCATGTTCTCTTGTTACTACTGTAAGAAGTCTAGTTAACAAAGAAAGCCAAAGGCATAGCACACTGGCTTTGAATAAACACTGAGCAAATGAGATCACCCAGCCCCCAGAGGACCACAGGGGCGAATGCCCTACACAACGGGAGGCTCAGAGGGGAAGCCAGAGAGCCAGGAGACACCAGCGCAGGTACCAGGCAAGGGAGCTTGTATCCTGGAGGGGAGGGAGCCAGCACATCTGCACTGCCCTTGGCTCTCTCAGCACAGTGCCCTTTGCTCAAGGAGAAACAGACTCCATTCTGAGAAACACAGGGCTCCCCAATCAGGAATGCAGAGCACTGTGTTCCAGCAAACCATTCCAAATGCCCAGTACGGGGCCAATCACTTCTGGCTCACATTATCTAATATGGCAGGCTGAACAGACAAACCAGGAATGCCCAGGTCCCATCGAACTGCCCACATGTGCATGGACATGGCTTTGGCTACGGTTATGGTCCTCTCTTGTGGGTCTTTTCTCCTGTTTTTCCAGCTTTTAACTCTAAGACTTCTCTGCCTTATCCATGTTGCCTGGATTTGTTGTCCCTCTGACATCCTCTGAACCATAGTTACTGGTAGATTCCTTTATTGAAGGGCCTAGCAAGCACCAGGCACTGCATGAGGGTCCTGCTCAGAGTGGAATGGGGCGGGGGGGTCCAGGTGCAAATTAGAAAGAGTGTCTGATCATTAGGGAGGTCTCAATCTAGTCAGGGAGGACAGGGGGACAAATGGTTACAAATGTTCTATGAGGTGGGAAGGCCGTACCTGCAGAGGCCTTATGGGAAAGGGTAACACAAATGGTAGAGAGAAACCCTACAGGAAGCCAAGGAGGAGTAGGCAGAAGGGTCAGCATGCATAAAGGAACGAGGTGGAGCCCTCCCCTCCCAGTGGATTCAGACACATCCACTTAGCTCAGCTTCATGAACACCCCAGCACAGAGCAAGTGTGGAGGTGACATAGAGGTGTCTTCTCAGTCCCACTGCCAGATGCCAAGACAGCGAGCAGGCCCTTGGCTGGTCTATGTGCCAAGGCCAAATGGTGCTCTTGACAGTAACTGTCAGGAGACACCACTGCACTCGGTGACAGGAGATCCAGAAGGTGACAGAGAGCGGGCTTGGGAAGCTCCTGTGCGCTGAACACCTTTCCTGTCAACCCCATGGGAAAAACAGCCCCAAACCACCCGCCCTACAGTGGCCTACACCCAGCAAGCCTGCAAAGACAGAGTGGAGAGAGAAGCTCTGATCATTTTGTTCAAGGAGTCCATTAGGTTATAAGACCAGGCCCACTGCTACCACCTCTCAAGATCGGGTAGCTCAGGGAGCAGTCACAGGGTACTTGCAGTGCCTTTTCAGTAAATGCTTTCTTATGAGGGAAGTACACTTATTTCTCAGGGCAAGACTAGTCAGAAAGTCGAAGTTAGAACAGATGATAAGATACCTGTCCCCTTTGGCTTAAAGAGGACAACAGCACACCTCGCTCAGACACTAACCAGGCACAGCTCCCGGGGGAACAGTCAGAGGGTCTTAGGCTGGAAAATGCTCCCAGGAACTCTCTACCAGGGACGGAAGAGCAGCCAGTAGGCACTGTCCCCTTGCCCAGTGCCACAGCACCCAGCTGTGGCCTCCATGGAATATCTGCTTGTCAAACCAGGTAAGGAGCTGACGGTGCTCCTCAACAGGCCTGGAAGGTCACTACCATCTCAACTATAATTTACCCAAGGGCCAGCCCTTCACGGTGCCAAGTCCCTTTCCCATTTGGACTTCAACTGACGTAAGAGGGATTTTGTAATCCTCATGGAATTCCGAAACAAAACCATAAAATTACATATTTCCTTTCTTTTCAAGCCTGATAATGCCTAGGAACCTTTGTGCTGTGTTTTGCCAACATGAGAATGAACCGTTGATTCAAGTACCACATTTCATATTTTATGAAATTCCCATGAAACGTGATACGTTAAGCTGATTCTATTTAAAAGAAAAAGAAAAGAAAAGCTGAATTATGAAAAGCAAACATCTTGAACGATGGAGAAAAGAATAACTAAAAAAGTTCCCCGTGTCTTTTGAAATGGATGATATAGGATTGAACTACTTAAAATCTATCAACCACCTTTGGAAACAATGCTGATGCAAGCAAAGTTGAGGGGGGTGGGGGGGAACAGGCTGTCAGGATTTTCATCCAAAACCTAACTTAATACAGTGTTTTTCTGAATATCCATCTTTACTCGATGGCTCCTATCCTAAGGCCACTGCCAAGTTCCTTGTGGTGAGGGGCCTCGGCCGGAGCCCTCCCCTCCCACAGCAGCTCTCTGCGTTGGGCACGTGCTGGATGCATGACCACATGAAGGACTGGAGGATGGGGATGCAAAGACAGATGAGCAAAAGCACCTCTGAAGAGGAGCAAACTTGCCCCAGAGCCCTTGGGCCCAGGTACCCAGCGCTAGCTCATGAGCAAGATCACCCAAGATGACTGACTGCTTACCAACCTCCCCTCTTTTCCTAAAGCCCAGCCCAGTCTTTATGTTCTCTCATGACACCGGCATACTGGAAATGCTGAATTTTCTTCTGAGTCACCTTCTCCTTTAGTTGCTCACTGTGTGCAGGAGAGAGCCTTCAATGGGCTGGGCATGGATGTCACCACCGTTGCTGTTGTTATTGTTGAGAAACCCAAATGAGTACCCCCCACCGGAGTGAAGGGTTTAAGCAGGCCATGTGAGAGGCTCACACAAGAAGCAGCAGGGACATGCAGGGGAATTCGGTTTGGATGGATGGCATGTGGTTGCCTAAGAAGCCCAGGAAGAAACTAAGAAGGTGCTGCCTTTGTGAAACCTCCCCCTAAACCCCCTTCACAAAGACCTCTGCCCCTACTGAGGCCCCACGGTGTTTTGCACCAATGTTAGCATGTCCAGATGGTGCTGTATTACCATTTTTGTATGTAACTGCATTTGTTTTCTATTGCTGCATAACAAATTACTTAGCAGCTTAAAACAACACACATTATCTCACAATTTCCATGGGGCAGGCGTCCAGGCACAGCTCAGCTGCATCCTCTGCTCAGGGTCTCACAAGGCTGCAATCAAGGTGTCAGCTGGGGCTGTGGTCCCTTCTGAGGCTTGGGGTCTCCTTCCAAGCTGATGTGGTTGTTGGCAGCATTCGTTTCCTTGCAGCTGTAGAAATCATGGCAACTTGCTTCTTCAAGGTCAGCAGAAGAGAGTGTGTCTCTGACTTCTAGACTCCCTTTTAAGGACCCCCCTGTTTTAGCCTGCCCCACACAGGATAATCTCCTGTTTAACTGACTCAAACTCAACTGATTTGGGACCTTAATTACATCTGCAAAATCCTTTCACCTTTGCCACATAATGTGACCTAATCACGGTCCCATGATGTTCACAAGTCCATCATGATCAGAGGTCCCGCCCACACTCAAGGGGAGAAGATTACACAGGGTGTAGAGCAGGGGGCAGAAATCTTTTGGGCCATCTTAGGTCCTGCCTACCACAGTATGCATGTGGTATAGTCTAAGCTCCCTCCTCTTAGCACCTTATTCTTGAACTTAATAGCATAACTTGTAATTATTTAGTTTGTGCTGTTCTCCATTACCCTATACTCGAAAGTGACTGACTCCCTCAAGTCACACTCACTGATGAGTGAATGAAACAGTCAACTCATCTTTACTAACTGAGGGCTCCAACCACAGAAAAACTGGGGCCACAGCTGACAAAAAGCAGTGAAATCTCAAATCTGAGGGAGTTTAATCTTTATGTAACCCTCCAATTAAGACCTGGAAAAGCTGTAAAAGACAGAAAGAAGATCTAGAAAGAAGGATGTGGGGCAGTAAGGTGTATACAGGGAAAAGAAAGCATTTGGACCAAGTTGGTAGTGTGGGTAGATAGCGGGGAAGTCAGGAAGGCAGCCAAGTGAGGCAGCCCTGTGTGAGGGCCTTTCCTCATGACTATCAGCTTGCTTCTCCAGTCCCGCCTTGCTTTGACCAATGAGCCCAACCCCTTGAGGTTTCTGTGAACCTCCTGGCTCTCAGTTCTCAAGCTCTGGAGAAGCAGCAAACCTAGCGCTATCTCCGGACCTCAACATGTACATGTGAATTCCTAGATATACGCCAATACTCACCCTGCTAAGCCTTCACAATTCTGCAGGTCAGCATGAAGAGCAGCCCCTTAATGACTAAGGGCAGCTCACCTTCCTTTTCCATGACTTGGCTGGGCTCAATGTCAGGTAACCAAATGGCCTTTTTGTCACTAAAACAGGACAATGTATACTTGGTGATAGCCTGGGACCCTACAGCAACTAAGACAGAACATAGAGAAGGGGAGCCAAAAAGTTCTGCTTTCATCCCTCTGCTTTTTCTATTTTACTCAGAGACACAGAATCTTAGACCTGGAAGGGGTCTAAGAGGTCATCCTGTCGTACCCTACCCCAAGTCTCACAGCCCTAACAGGTCATCTGGTCCCTGCTGAAGCATTCCCAGTGCAAAGAATACTGTGGTTAGGATACTAATTGCCACATACCTGTCTGAAATCAACTCAACAAGCATTCTGAAAATGCCCAGTATTCCCCACAATAAGCAAACGCCATATATAGCATTCCTGCGCTCACCCCCCACCTCTCAGGCCGCTGACAGACATCGCAGATCAGCCATGGCACTCTTTCCTGCTGATGCTGGATGTGGCTTCAGAATCCTCAGCAGAGCGCTCCAGAAAGTCGCCACTGATCAGTTTACGTTGGCAAAGGAAATCAACTAATTTTCCAACCCTGTTCTAGCAGCTTGTCTTCAGTCAAAAACCACTTTCCTATAACTCCTGCTCATTGCTCCTAATCTGCCTTTAAACACAACAAGTTTGCCCCTTCCTCCAAAAACAACCCTACATTATCCCTCTACATCTAAACTTATCCCCCCCACTTACACCCTGGCAGGCTCAAGCCAAGGCCCAAGGACAGGGTGACCTGGGCGGGTCAAACTAGAGCTCTAATTCTGGGATGATTAGGATGCCCTCATAGTGTTTCAGGGTCAGAGATGAGTGTGTGTAGTGGGGGCCATGGGACACTGTTCTGCTTGCAAGAACAGGCTCCAGACATGTCGGGTCAACCTAGCACAGGAGTGGCTTTGGGGGTGTCCAATTTTGAGGAGCAGAGGAAAGGAGAGGCAGGGGAAAGGAGGCAAGGGATAACATGGTTGAGCTCATGAGGATGTTGAAAACCAAAATGCTCGCAATTACACGTCAACCTTTATCATATCACTGCTGTCTCCCCATTCTGTACCTTCTGGCCATGCATATCCGGTTCCCAGTATAAAGTGTGCACTTACCCACAATCACTCACAAAGCACTAAGACCAAGACAGAACTCCGTTGCATGGCTCTAGGCACACCCTCCCACTCATTCACTCATTCAAGTTTTTAAATCAAGTAGCTGTTAAATATCGATGAGGCATCAGGATCAGACTGGAGCTAGGACCACAAGGGTTATGACAATGATATTCCTGCCACCATGGAATTCACAATCCATCTGTTTCAGAGGCAGGTAGAGAACTCCTTAAGATACAAAAGGGGTTATACAGTATAATCCATTTTGCATGGATTTTATCTTCAGAAGGCATGACAGTTAAAATCAAGATACACACCATCCAGCAAAATTATCAAAAAGAAAATTCAATAATTTAGCATTTTTTTCTAAGTACCAAAAACAAATCAACATGTGCTCCAGTGCCTCAGAAGCAACCCAATCTGGTGAGCTAAAGCTTCAGGTTAGCAAATCCAGGCTCCCTCTGATTCTCAGTGTAAACCTGCAGCTTCCCTGGGACCATGATGGCTCTTCCCTGAAGACATTCTATCACTCATCTCTTCTCTCCTCAGCCAATGTCCACTGAGCTCCTAAAACGTGCCTGGCATTAAGCATGAAAACTGCCATGCAGGAAGCCAACTATGGTAGAGGGAATTAGCCTAGGGTCTCTGGCCCATAGTGTATTTGCAACAAATATTTATTATCAGTGAGATAAGTGTCAATACCATGGTTTGCACAGAGGGCCTAAATATCGGGGGTCAGGGCAAGGTCTGGAGAATCTGGTATTTTAGCCCCATCCTGAGCACATGCGGGAAGCAGAGGGTGAAGTGTGAACCAGGTGAGAAAGGGCCTCGTAGGCAATACTGAGGTCAGAGAGAAGGCTGAAGCGGACTGGACAATATCTAGCTACATGGACATTCTGCCCACATGGAAGGGCCAGGATTTCTTCCTGAGGATGAGAAGAGCCACTGAGGGATCTCCACCAGGGACTGAGGAGGCCAGATCTAGAGGGTCAACCCAGGCAACGAGGTATAAAATGGACCAAAGGAAAGCAGAAATGAAATCAGGGAAACTAATGAGCTCACAGAGAAAATTAGGAAGGAAAAAATGATGGTCTGAACTCAGACACTGTAACTGGAAATGAAGAGATGCACAGACTTGAAAGGGGAGTGAAGAGTGAGAGGCAGCACCGGGCTAGTGTGACTCAGCAGCTGAACGCTGACCCAAGAACCAAGAGGTCACCGGTTCAATTCCTGGTCAGGGCACATGCCCATGTTTCGGGCTCGATCCCCAGTAGGGGCATGCAGGAGGCAGCCAATCAATGATGCTTCTCTCTCATGTCACCAATGTTTCTATCTCTCTATCCCTCTCCCTTCCCCTCTCTCTAAAAATCAATAAAAACATATTTTAAAAAAGAATGAGGGGTAGAGAACCCCAAATTTAGTGGTGGATAATTACAGAGAGTTAGAGAGAGAAAGGGGTCTAGGAGGCCCTGGGTAGCTCACTTAACTGTGATGGAGGACTGTGCTCTTCACAGAGATGATGAACGAAGTGCTGCGGGGTGTGGGGGTGTTGAATGGTGTGTAAAGATGCTGTGTTGAGGTTTGGGCATGGGGCCTCAGGGATACCCAGGACATGGCTGGCTCCACAGCTGTGGGACACTGCAGAGTGACCTGAGCTGGGGTCTCGTGCACCTCGATGGCAGGGGAAGCCACATTGTCGGGGAAAAAGAGTGGCACCCTGCAGGAAGGCTGGCCCAGGTTACCAAGAGCCCTCAAAACTCCAAAATGCAGCGGTCTATGGACACAGCAACTGACAGTTCCCCAGCGAACCCCAGCCAAGAAAATAGTCTTAATCCATGTTTGGGGTTAGGTTTAAAATTCGCTAAGACATTCTGTTCTACCATAACTGTGGATTTGTAAGTATAAGTCCTATGAAAGAGGACCATGACAGAGATGGTTACAGCCACGGAGGTAATGACTAGGATTCAAGGTACACCTTTCCTGCTGGTCCTCTGGGAAAGTCTACCGAGGAAGGAGAGGTGGATGGAGTGAAAGGCACATCTTCCATATGAACAAAGTGGGAAAATTCCCGATGAACACACAGCAGAGAGATTCGGCTGTGGAAAATTCCATACATAGGAATGGTCAAACAACTGTTTTCCTTTCTTCCTTCTTTTCTCATAAAAGGAAGAAGACGAAGGCCTCTGGTGGAGATGAGAGTTCTGGAGAAACCACTTTGGCTGAGACTGTGACAAGAATGGCTCTTAAGCTGAAGTGCTCAGAGGCAGAACTGCACAAAATTACAGGGCTTGTTAGGGGTAGGGGGGAGGGGCTGCAAACTGGCCTGAATGTGACTCAGAATGCAAGGTGAGATCTAAAGAAGCATCTAATCAGTCTAGGAAGGAGTCGAGTTGAGATCAAATTATAATAATACTAAGTGAAACCATTTGACTTTGCCATTTCTGTAGGTTAAAAAAAATGGTCAGATATCAGCCATTGCCCATGATTTGGCGGAATGCTCAGGGTTGGAGATCACCTTGGCCAGGTAGACCGAGCTGTACTGCTTTACAAAGACTGCTCTGCATGGCTACTTCTGTTACTACTTAATGCTTGCGGTGTTCAAGATTATTAACAATTGATTTTTATTTCAGAAAAAAATAAAACGTGAAAGAAAAGCCTTATTAATCATAAGGCAAAAATCCTCTCTAATTATAGAGGAGAAATTCTTTCAAAGGGGATAGGGGGAAAATCAAAATCCTGGTTAAAGCTGGAGGTATCCATGCTTAGAGTTAGAAACTGGAGGGAAACATTCTACTCGCTACCAAATGCAGTGAGGGGCTCACCTGGGGTCCCCCCAGCACCTTCCTCTCTCACCTGGGAGCCCAGAGGAAAAACCGAAAGCATTCTTCCCTGCAAAGGCCTAGATCGCTCTGGCCTTCCTCTGCTTCCTGCGGCAGGAGCCCCTCACCCACCTGACCCACTGCATGCCAGTACCCAGCACGGCAGCCTGAGGGCGTGTCAGGCACAGACACACGCAATGATGACTTCGATAACTGGGCACTTCCAAGAAAAAGGGCTGCACAACAGAGGCCTCCAAACCACCTTCCTGCCAGTCTACCCCAATGACCCTGAGAAGCACAGGTAGAGAGATGCCACGAGCCCCGAGACCGGGGTGGCCCGCCACACAGCACTGACTTCGAGGGGCCCATCTACAGCAGGGCTACAACTCCCTCTGCGGGAAATGCAGTGCTGCAGAAAGTAACTAGAGTCTGGCAAGCCCACAATATCCGAAGGCCTGGGCAGCCAAGGTGAGACGTGAGCTCTGCCAGCAGAAGGGCTAGAAGGTGAAGGGCATGGGTACAGCTCTCAGCTACTCTCTGACTCAGTTTTTTAAGGGGGGTGCAGGCCCACCCTGGTCAGTACAGTTTAGTGGTTAGAGTGTCAGCTCACAGACCAAAGGGTCTCAGGTTTATTCCCAGTCAAGGGCACGTACCTGGGTTGCAGGCTCAATCCCTGGCCCTGGTAGGGGGTGGCGTGTGGGAGGCAACCAATAGATGTGTCTCTCAGATGTCAGATCTCTCTCTTTCCCTCTCTCTCTCTCTGTTTGTCTCTTTTTCTTCCCCCCCCCCACCTCACTTCCTCCCTCCCTTTTACTCTAAAATAAAGAGGGGTGTTGGCCTGATGCACGGTGGGGATGGGGAGGGTGGCAAGAGGGGCCACAGATGGGACTCTGGCAGGTATCCTTTCTGTCACCACGCATCAGCAGCACCAGAAAGAGTGACTCAGCCTCCCTCCCCAAACAGGCGGACTGTGGCTTTCCTGGCCTTGGTTTATGGCTGGTTCAACCTGGTGGCCCCATCCCTGATAGTGTGCCAAGTGGGTGAGCAAAAAAGGTCAGGCTGAGGTCAGAACACTGGGGCACTGAGAACATTAGATGCCAAAAGCAGAGGTTTCGACAAATAGGGGGCTGAAAAAAACAAACAGTGAAGACCAGGGCCCCCACCTCTGAGTGGCCCAGCTTCTCAGGCCTCCCCAGCCCACAAGCCACAGCTGGTGAAGGCCCGCAACCAGCAGGCCAATCTCCAGCAGGCATGCTACCAGGCAAGTGCTCACAGAGAGAGTTTCAAACCTGGAAACACAGAGGAAGAGGCGGCTAGCTCTCCCTCGGGGAGAGGAGAGGTCGCACACGAAACTCGTCATGTTCGCTAAGTGGGCGCCACACTGAAGAATCCAGGCCTCCAGACTCGGAGTGTTCCCTGATGGAAGCAAAACACACCCCCGGAGGGCGAGAAAGGCCCTTCGTAGGAGCTGACATTCCCCAACCAAGTTTACAAAATAAACAGGAAAAGAGAATCCTCTCACTCTATCGTGTGGTAAATATCAGGCCCAATTAAAAGGTGAATAAACAAAAATAAATAAATAAGCAAACACCATGGGGAGATATGCATAAAATCCTTTAACGAAAGAAAATGAAATAGACACCACACCCAAGAGTTAGATGGAGAATATGTCCTTGAAAAGGATTTGTCCCAGGACATGGACGTGCATGCAAGCAATCATTTTGAATTTCCAAATAAAGTTGTCAATTCTTCCCAAAGCAGTTGACAAATTGAACTCAATGACGACCAAAGTTACAAACCACTTTATAAGGATAACTATAAAGTTATTGGCAGGAATAAGTGTGCCCCAGTCACCAGGAATGACAGAGACTATAAGGAATGATCAGGCCTGGGGTGGGTTCAGAGGCTCGGGATTTAGGACTGAGATGAAAGCCAGTCTGTCCTCACAGCAAGTTCAACCAATGCAGCAAGTTTCCAGCGGGGATCTTGTCAAACAGCTCTCGCCTCAGTCAGTGGCTCTGCCTACTCTCCGCCTCCATTCCCACGGTAGGACACCGCTGTCCGTGTAGTGACAGGATGTCCATCCTTAGATAACCACAGAGGGCTTGAGAGGAAGAGGCAGAAGACAGTGCTGAGCTGTGCACGTATTGAACAAGGCCAGGGTGAAGGGTGGGGGGATAAAGAAAACATTGGTGTTGGACCGGAGAACCAAGTGCGTGAAGTAGCAACAACTGCTGCCCAGCTATGACGAAGCCAGGCTTCTTTGCTTTCGATCACTGTTATTCTCATCTCACAGAGTGCGAGGTCGTTAGTCAGAGGACTCAGACTTATATGCCTATGAGGCGCAGAGGCCACAAAATAAGTGGAGCAGCCCAGGAGTTGTACAAAAGGGAGCGGTGGGGACTGTGGTAAACACAGCCCAGCATCCCAAGTCAAGGGGCAGCTTCTTCCAACTCCAGCTACTTGTGGCCACGCAGCAATGAGGACCCTGTGTTGGCGCAAGAGTTCAGTTTTTCACAAGAAGCCAGAAATCCATATTTTTATATCAAATCTCCCAATTTTAAATGTTCATGACTATTTAAAATTTAACAGATTGGCAAACAAAATGCCTGCAGGTTCACTGGTCCCACGGGCTGCCAATCTGTGCCAGTCGACACGATTCCCTCCTATCACAGCAACTCAGCAAAGGGAGACATCAAGGGAGGAAGGACCTCATCCTCCACCCTGGCCTCAACCCCCAGGGGCTGGTGGCAGAGTCCACCAGGGCATTTGTGCAGCTGTGTCATCCACATCAAAGCTGGGCCATGCGGCTGCCATAATTGATCCCTGACATCCTGACGAAGCACAGAAAGCTCGCAGCAAGAGGCAGACGAGAGGCATGTTCCTCCAGGCCAGCAGGTGTACCCCAGGACCAGAGTCAGGGGTGCGGGAGTCAGGCCAGGTGTGCTCCAGGACCAGAGTCAGGGGTGCGGGAGTCAGGCCAGGTGTGCCCCAGGACCAGAGTCAGGGATGGGGGAGTCAGGCCAGGTGTGCCCCAGGACCAGAGTCAGGGATGGGGGAGTCAGGCCAGGTGTGCCCCAGGACCAGAGTCAGGGATGGGGGAGTCAGGCCAGGTGTGCCCCAGGACCAGAGTCAGGGGTGCGGGAGTCAGGCCAGGTGTGCCCCAGGACCAGAGTCAGGGATGCGGGAGTCAGGCCAGGCTGTTCCATGGACCACACGGTGCTAAGCATCTGGCCTCAGTTCAGGAAGTAAGCAGCTCCCCTTTATGCTCCCAAGTCCTCACCTTGGGACTAGTTTGAACCCCTCCCTAACCACCGTGTAGAGTCTGAACCCAACCTTGCTCTCCTCTGTTGCTCTGAAATGCCAACACACGCGCTTCAGTCTTTCAGAGATGGAGGACGTTGATTTAATTAGCATTTGATCATTTTGTACCACTGCCTTCTAACATCATAAAATCTCTTCCTATGTGGTCTGTAATATTTCTGTTCCTCGTGACATCGATGCCAACAGAAACCATCTGTCCCGAAGTCCTGATCCTCATTAAGAGATCCCTTAACATGCAAGGCAATTATTTTCCTGTAGTGAAATATAGTTAAGTGATAGTTGGCAAAGCTCTGAATTTCTCAGGTTGTAGTTTTTGGGGAAAAAAAAGTCTAAAATCTGGATTAAATAACCCATTTATAATATTGGCAACCATTAAAATATTTTTAAAAACATATTATGGGGACAAATCAAATATCTGACATTTTCTCCTAAAATGAGAGGGTCGAGCTAAAGGAGTTCTAAGACCTTATCCAGCTCTGTAATGACTGAGGTGTGTTTTATGATTCACAAATAGTTTGCTTTAGGATAAAATCAACTTTCTCCATGAAAACCTAGCCCTTAAGAGGCAGCTTCCCTTCAGGTGCAGCCAGGAAAGGTGGCTGGTCAGACTAATTCTCTGTGTCTGCTTCTCTCTTCTTCCCCAAAGCATATCACCTATGTGCATTTCCTAAACAGAAGACAAATGCCATAAAACACACAGAACGGCCATGCCCAGCCCCTCCCAGGAGCTTCTCTGGGGCAGGGCTGTGTCTCAGTTACACTGTCACAGCCCAGGGCCAGCATAGCCCACAGCTGAAGGCTCAGCATGTGTGTGGAAAGTTTAAGTTCCCAAGAAGATACCACTCTAGGTCTTACTGCAATAAGAATAATTGTGAGGTACAAATTCCACAGATTTATATTAAATACTGGTTATTGAAAAAAACAACAACCTTTAGATCATTAGCTATAACATCCAAGAATAATAAGCCAGATAAATATTATTTCTACATGTTGTACATTTAAGACCTATTCCCAGCAGCCGGCTCACATTTTTTGGAGAGCACTTGGCTACACCGTAACTCAAAACCTATCTTTACTTCTCAGCAGATGCATCCTCTACTAAAAGCAACAGATTCCTGGGCCTTACAAGGGGAGCTGACAGAGGGCCGAGTGCAAAAATAAAGATAAATTAAACGAGTTCTAAAAGCAGATGTGGAAAGCAGTGGGTTCTCCAAATGCGCTTGTTTCCCTTGGATCTGGGGACTTGCACATGGTCACACCAAGTGGAGCTCCTAAGGTACTCCATGAAGGAACTCGCACGGCGCTGGACAATCAACCACTCATTGTGTGTTTCTCTATGTGTTTTTTGTTTTTCCATTGATCTCAGAGAAAGGAAGGGACAGAGGGAAAGAGGGAGGGAGGAACATCAATCAGTTGCCTCTCACACACGCCCCGACAGGGGATCAAACCTGCAACCTAGGTACGTGCCCTGACTATGAATAGAACCCACCACCTTTTGGTATAAAGGAGGACGCTCCAACCAACTGAGCCACAGTGGCCAGGCTGTTCTATCAGGGGTTCTGGAGTGCCATCTTGACCAGGCTGAGGTCAGTCAGCTCCTGTTCTATCAGGGGTTCTGGAGTGCCATCTTGACCAGGCTGAGGTCAGTCAGCTCCCCTTGCCCAGCAGCTCAAGTCCACACCCCCAACCACCTGCCCTGTGGGCTCTCACACTCTAGGCCATGGCATTCCCACCCGAATCACCCAGGGCCAGGTAACAGACAACCAGGGACAGCCCTAAATTCCAGGGCCCACGGAAATCCTTCACACTGGCCACTCCTACACCTGCTTCCTCCGCCTCCCCATGGAAACCACAACAAAGGTGCTGCCCCCTGAGGACTCCCCCCACCCAGGACTCCGTGTGACCCCAGGTAGCATGCGGAGTTCTCCCCAGGACTGTGAATTACAAAACTGAGACTCTTTCTAGTTTCTCTCTGTTGATCTGCATCTAGGGTGATACAGTTAAAAACGGTTGGACAAATAAAGAGGTGATGTAAAGGTCATCCTTGATCGCAAATGTCTCCTGGCCGCCAGCCGCTGATCACAGCCCCAAAAAGCCTCCATGAGAAGTTGTTCAAAGTCAGGAAGGGGTGACTCAACATGTGGCCTAGGAAAAATGATAGTTTCCTTGTATGAAAACACCAAAGTCACACCCCCAAATCTGTCATTTACAGCTCTCAGAAGGTACTTTCCTGGCACGCGTTTCAGTCAAATACTTCAAAATGTGCTGAGGTTTGCACAGCACCCTGGTTACCCCGTGTCTTCCAAGACTTAGCTGAAGTGAGGCAGCCATGCAAACGCACCTCCCCACCTGGGAACAGACACCTTGTCGTCACCTGAAGGGGTGTGATGCACATGCTCGTGTCCCAGGTAACACATGGGAACCTCTGCCTCCAATACATGGACGCTCCTGGGAAAGCCAAGTCTAAAGGCCAGACCCAGGTGCTGGCAATGGAAACGTGGAGCACCCCTCACATGCGGAAGAGCTGTCTGCAGTGAGGGTCTTACCTCGGTGGCACTTTCTGCAGGGCCAGAGAGCAGCAGGCAGTTGACAGGGCTCTCCCTGGTTGTGCTCGGACCTTCTGATTCTTAAACATTTGTAATTGCCTCTGGTACAGATCAGAACACTGCCAAGTCATAAACCACCATGAGCTTAATGATAAGCACTCCCTAAGGTAGAGAGCCTGACAGAGGTACTCTACGTCAATGCCATCTTTCATTGCCATGAAGAACAATTCACACAACACACGGTTTGGGGTCTTGTGTAGCCATTAAGCTTATTCTGCCCCCTAAACAACCTACCATTCCCTCGGCAGCAGGGAGGCCCCCATTCCCTCCAAACGGGCCATCACATGGCTGCTCTCCGGCAGGCTTTCTCAGCCGGGATGAGTTGTTTCTTCCTAATTCCCTCTACATGGCAGGCACTGGTAACCCTCAGATCCAAAGACATGCCTTTCTCTCTTGCTGCCACCCCTTAGAGTCCAGGAAATCAAATATAGCATGTCCTTGAGTAACACTGTTTCATTCAACATCATTTTGTTATAACTCTCATGAGATGCCATAGGAACTTAACGCTTGTTTATATCAATTATCTATGGTCAAACTGGTTTTGTTTCATTGGTTTGACCACAGTTCCAAGAAACTATAGACACGCTAAGTGAGGACTTACTATACTCACTCTGTCAGCCTCCCTTGCAGCTATAATGGTCATGTGACCCAGTTCTAATCCATAGGATGTCTGCAGGGGGCTTCTGACAAGAATTTTACCTTCCTGATAAAAGGAGGCTGACTACAGCGGGCAGAGCCCTACCCGTATCCCCAGCCTTGAATGTAGCTGTTTACACTGATGATGATTCATTAAAAATGCACATATAAATTCCTAGATAAGGTTAGAATAATGACGATCAACACATAGATGGTTTTAATATTAGTTCTATAGAGGTGTGTGCGTGCATATGTTCAAACAAGCATTGGCTAGAGAAGACTTCTTTTTTAGAGTTAAAATGATGCATACTTTAAACATAAAAATTTGTCAATTTGGACTCACTATTCAGAATTAGGCCATGTTAAGTATATTTCCTTCCATGTGTTTCAATTTATGAACATCCATATTTATAGGTGACCTGGAAAATAAACTAGAAGAACTTCCTCCACCCGGATTTCTGTGTCTTCCCCTATTTGAGGTGTTGGACCAGTGTGAATGGGACATGAGGGTGAGAATCGAGGCTTGCACCGTCTCCTCAGACACAGAAAGACAGCTGCATTGGAAGGCAACAGTGCAGGACAATGTTCTGGTTAATTTGTCTACATATCCCACAAAAGTTTCCACATAAATGTTTTCATTATATTGAGGACAGAAATCCTTCAGCTCACCAAATAGAGCCTGTCTACTGACAACTTGTCATGAGGATCCATCACATACCCAGGAAAAAACTGAAGTTCAACAAAATGAGACAACTCCTTCGTCTCACAAACACCATGAACTAGAAAAGCCAGCGGCTGCGGGGCTCTCTCGCACACACACATTTGGCATTTATCAAAGGAATAGGAACCACTCACACTGACTTGAAAATGTGTCCTTAATATTTTTGTAATGAGCCCTAGGTTTCCTCTTTTGCTTTTGCCTTTTGTGACAGTGGTTCTCCAGGATTAGGGAAAAGGGAGGACTCAGGGTTCAGTGTGCTGGGTATCGGCACAGAACATCAGGACACGTCTCAGGGTAAGACGCAACCGGAACTGTGGCGGACAGCTCCATTTTGCCTGTCTCCTACTAACCATGGACACTCGATATTAAATCACCCGTTGCATGTATTTTTCCTTCATCCGGGGGAAATGAAAGGAGGGTTTTTCCTTATATGATCACAGAAGAGGGACACATGTGCAGAAGAGGAGCCAAGCCTGCACTGACCTTGCTGTGCCCCTGTGCCTGGGCACGACCCCGGTGTGAACACACACCAGAGAAACTGATTTTATTAGCTCCTTGCATCTCAAATCTTTCAGCTGCAAAATTAAGATAATATTAAACTATGTTAAGTTTCTCTTATTATAGGTCAAAACTATTGATAACAGTGATTTCATGTGGTCCAACCTAGTAATTCCTACCTTAAAACATTCACAGGTTTTCTTATAGGATCAAATAAAATTGGGATTTATATGAAGGTGCATCAAAAAAAACCCTGTAACTATGAAAAGAGCATTAACTTTATGAGCTGGAACAATAATCAGCACTCCCAACTCCACATGTGCATTGCTTTATAAAAATGAAATCATGGCCAAAACCGGTTTGGCTCAGTGGATAGAGCGCCAGCCTGCGGACTGAAGGGTCCCGGGTTCGGTTCCAGTCAAGGGCATGTACTTGGGTTGCGGGCACATCCCCGGTGGGAGTTGTGCGGGAGGCAGCTGATCGATGTTTCTCTCTCATCGATGTTTCTAACTCTCTGTTTCTCTCCCTTCCTCTCTGTAAAAAATCAATAAAAATATTTAAAAAATAAAAATAAATAAATAAAAATAAAAATGAAATCATGGAGGTAGATATCAGAATCGTTCCTTATAATGCAAATTCCTGGGTGCACCCCAGACATACCGAGTCAGGAGCAGAAGGACCTACCCGGTGAGGAATGTGCACTCTGACACATGCTCTGGTGGTAACTCAAGTTGGAGAAAATACTTTTCCCAGGAAATAAACGGGCCTCTTTGGATCTGGGTAGCTTTCTGCAGAAATTCAGACTTTGCCCAAGCCTACTTAGTATGTCCCCCTTCTTCACCATAAAAGATTATAAAGAACCTAGCTCATACATCCTTTTTTCTTAATAGCCAGAAAAGACTTCATATGAAAGTCAGTAAAATTAGCTCAGTCACTAATCCTAAAAATTGATGAGACTTGATGAAGGTTTCATCTTTTGCCACCAGGTGGTTTCATCATCTTACTCCTAATCCAAGCCTTTTAAAAAGTTCTGGGTGTTGAACTTCCTGGAGGACCCCCGCCCCCCCGCCACCCCACAGACCTCCCTTGCAGCAGGGGCTGACTGCTGCATGCCCTGTGGGAACTTACCCCTCAGGATGTAGTTCTGATAGTTCTGGTCGGCCTCAGCTCCCACCTTGATCAAACAGGTCAGACCTTCAGCCACCACAAATTCATGCACCAAATCCTTGTCATCCTGGAAGGAGAGTAGAGAAAAAAAATAACTGATGAACAAAATAGATCCAGAGACATAGAACCATGGAACAGACTGACAAGTTTCAGAGGGAAGGTGAAGGTGGGGGATTGAGGGGACGGGGGGTGAGATTAACCGGGGAACTTATATGCATACTAGAGGCTCGGTGCATAAAATTTGTACATGGGTAGGGTCCCTAGGCCTGGCCGGCGATCAGGGCCCATCTGTGGGGCAACTGGCAGGGTGATCAGGGGGCCCCCACTGGCACCTGCCTTGGCTGGCCTGGGGCCTGTGGGCTGGGGGCAGCTCTTGCATTGAGCATCTGCTCCCTGGTGGTCAGTGTGCGTCATAGCGACCTGTCGTTCCACCGTTTGGTCGATTTGCATATTAGGCTTTTATTATATAGGCTATGCATAGCACATGGACACAGACAATAGTGTGGTGAAGGCTTGGTAGGGGCAAGTGTGGGGAGGTGGGAGTCAATGGGGGAAGAAAACAACAACAAAAACCAAGGGGACATCTGTAATACTTTCAACAATAAAGATAAATTTTTTTAAAAAGACACATGAAGGAAAAAAAAAGACTTCAAATCCTGTCCCGGTCCATCCTCCATGCAGACTGTGCTGTTAAAACTATGCACAGGCCTTTGAAGCCAGACCGACCCCTGAGATTGTTCTGCTCTATTCAAATGAAGCATCTCAACTGTTGCCAGAGGAATTTTACAACCAGTCTTCGCATTGTTGTTTGCCAAAGACCAAGGATTGCCTTCTGGGCAATCTAATAAAGATAAAGCAAGCGAATCCCTGACTGTCAGGAATATTTATAGTGTTCTGTTTCTCATTCTTCAAAAACCGGCAGGCTCTGCACCCTCACAGGTCCCTAGGCACGGGCCACATGAAGCTTGCTGGGTTTAACAGCGGGAACATCCAAAGCAGCACAGACCATCAAGTGAAGGGTTCAAAACCCCCTGTGTGTTCCACAGGACAGTCCTAAGGCCTTGTAAATGGTACCATAACGTAAGGAAGCAGACCCTCCATCTCCTGAGCTGTGGGCTTGCCAGACCAGCAGGAGGCAGAGCGCAGTTCCCCGCATGTATCTGGAGCAGCGTGCCACCCCTCAAAAGAGCCACCGTGGGTGGCCTGCAGACCTGCTCACAGAAGGCAGGCCAGGCAAGGAACCTCAGGGTCATCGACTCGGTGGTTCACAAAGAGAGGTCTCCAGACCCATGGGGAGCAAGAGGGTCACCTGGGAACTTGTTAAAAATGCAAACGCCCAACTCCACCCCTGACTTACTTGATAGGGAAGTTTGCTGTGGGGCCCAGGGACCTGCGCCTACCATGCCCTCCACGTGATTGGGAGGTGCCCTCCAGGTGACTGGGAGGTGCTCAGATGGGCCTCAGCCCACTTAGGATCATCTGGGAGCTTTGAAAAGGAAGAGGAAGCAGGACCCTTCCCCGGAGGACTTAACCAGAATTTCTGGAAGTGAGGCCCAGCTTTGCTATTGAATTCCCCAGGAAATCCTAAAGGCCGGCCAGTTCAAGAACCACTGATCTAATCCTACCTTCTCTTTACAGATAAAGACTCAAGAGTGACAAACAGTGGCCACGTCACCTATGTCCACCAGCCCTCCCCTGCCCTCCCCCAGTGCACTCTATCCTGTAGTAGCCACCTCTACCGTATGGAAATGTAGGAGAGGGATCATTCTGCTGCTGCTGTGGGAGGTTCCCTCAATCGGACAGTGCCTTGTCTCAAACACAACCAGGATAAGGCTGGAACATTCTTCTTCAATTATAACAACAGAGCAAAACTAAAAACCCTCAGTGATGTAAATAGTAGAAAGCTTAATGGAATAATGAAAGGTTATTCTTCTAGGAATGGTCAGCAACCCTGGTTGATCTCCAAAAAAGAAAAAATAATGGAGACGAACTGGCACAATTCTCCAGTCTCTCTGTTAAATCAGCCCCTCATTTGGATTTTACGGCATTTTCCAATTATATGGATGGAGGACGTGAGCTCAATGTGGGCAGGCCAGGCACGGGCTCCCTCTGAACCAAGAAAGCGCTCTCAGTGTTCAGAGGGCACCGGGGGAGGGGGAGCAAGGCTTGTGCCCCGAAGGTAATGAGAGACAGCTGTGTTAGCTCAGACTTTAAGATAATCATGGCTTTGGAAAGCAAGAGAAAATGGGACAGTATCATGAGTTTTTGGAAAATTACTTTACACTCCTATGTATAAAGGAAATAAAAAATAATTCTCTCTCCATCCATATCCTTTTCCACCAGCATATGTGAAAAGTGAACATTTAGATGAGCTCATGTCTAGTCAGAAAGTTTTTCCAAGCATGTAACAAATGTTTATTACTTTAACTAAAACTAGATTCACACATGACTTCATGGTGAAAAAGTGAGAACAAGCTCTCAAGAAACCACTCAAGCTAATCACTAATATTAATATCGAGTTGACTGTCTGGGAAAGGTACCTAGAAAAAACACTGGACAGAGGAGATGGTGTTTATAAAAATAATTCAGAACCCAAAGTAAAATGCATGCACATGTGTAGATAAGGCACTTTAGGAACTAAAAATGTATAGATAATAAATGTGGAGAATATCTTCCAAATCGGCAATGTACTAGATTTTAAACACATATCCTAAAATATATAGGCACTAATAAGTCGTTCTTGAAACAACAAGAATAAAATCAAAATGTTCACACTAACGAAGAAGTGACTATCACTGCATTTCAGAATTTTCTGTAAGAGCCATGCATTAACCTGTGGTCATTCTTTAATGCCTATTAGTCAAGGAATATGCAACGCAATCCAAATGGGCAATGGCTCAAGTTTTTGTTGCTGTTCTTGTTTGCCCCCTAATTCCATATAGAACCTCCACATCTAGAAAACACAAGGGATGATGGAGAGGCAGGCTCATGGGTGTGAGAAGTGATCGAGGTCCCAGACAGCTTGCAACCTGTGTAACCTATTCAATCCCCAAGGCATCCTTGCTCTGTGGTTTACAGCTATTTTGAGCGCACGTGGGTGGTCTTCCAGACAGGTTATAAACCTCTGATGGCAAACACCTTCTCCCTTGTCTACGAGGTGTGGACAAAGGCTGCTCAAAAATATTTGTTTAATGAATAAACAGTAGAAACAGCATCCCTAAGAATCCAGAGCCAACACTACAGAACAGGTGTGGTGAGGGGATGTGCAATAAGACCCCAAACATATTTGTTTTACTTTCTTTAACTTTTCACCATAGAAAACTTTAAACATATACAAAATAAGACAGAATAATTTAGTAAACCCCCTGGTGTCAATCAAGTCATACCAATCCTGTTTCTTCTGTCGCAACCCCAGTCTGCTGTCATATTAATTTGAAGCAAATCCCAGACATCACATCATTTAATCCATAAGTATTCCAATATGTATCTCCAAAATAGGAACTCTTTAAAATTATGTACTCATAATAAAAAAAATTAATGCTTTCTTATGTTATCAAATGTCCAGTCAGTGACCAGATTTCTGTCTCATAAATACTGTTTTCTTACAATTTGTGTCAGGATCCAAATAAGATCCACATGTGGCAATTAGTTGATATAAATTTTAAATGTCTTTTAATTCGTCTCTCTTTTTTTCCCCTTGAAATTTATGTGTTGAAGAAAGTAGGTCATTTGCCCACAGTCTGGGTTTTGTTGATTACACGCCTGTGGTGTAGTGTAACAAGCACCTTGGTCCTAGATCATTTATTCATTGGTTATTGCACATAGAGCATGATCAGCTCCAGGGTTGACTTTGTTGGCTTGACCACATCATTGATGGTAGTGTTTCCATGACGACACGCATAGCATCCGGTTGTTTCTCATCGCTGTCACATCAGCAGCTCTGGCTGCTCAAGACCTATCTATCCATTCATTCATTAGGAGTTGTAAAATCAGGGTATTCTAATTCTATCACTCCTTATTACTTCTTAGCTAGAATATTTTTATACATAAAACTTGACTTCAACCACTGTTTGATTATCCTAAAGTTCGCATAGGAAGAGGTAAATATGAGATTCTAAAACTTCACCCATTTGCAAAATTATGAGCTGGAAGCAAGCATTTTCCAATGGTGAGCAATCCATTAGGTTTATTTTTTTTTCTAGTATCATGATGAACTCATCAATGCGAACACTTGATGTGTTTTAATTCATTGAAATTATCATCCTTATTGGTGCTTACATTGTCCCATCTTTGGCCAACCAGTGGGAGACTCTTTTGGCAATAGTCCTAGTAGTATTTGACAGCTTCCTTGCTATCCATATAAGAGGCTCCAAGTTTATTTTACCCATTTCCTTCTCTAGACTTAGAATCAGCTATTTCTCCAAAGAGCTCTGCTTCTTTTCAATATTTTAAGACCACAGTCTTGCTGCTTTGGGTGCTTTTGGCTAATGGATTGATCAGTGCTTCTAGTCCTTTTCCATAAACAGAGCTAGAAATATGCTTATTTGCTTGTTTGATTGTTAAAATAATATACAACATGAGTTCAGTCTGATTTTTCCAATTCAGGAATACAGAGCTTTTAACTTAACCTCTTCTATCTTTCTATCTTCTTTCTACCTCACACCAAGAATCCCAATCCCTAAGAACTCTAAGAATGACAAAATTGGGATAACTATACACTCACACAGTCTCAGAATAGCAATATCAACACTACCACCACCACCATGATTATTGTAAACATGAAAACAGTTCCTTTGTGTGTGTGTGTGTGATTCCAGATGCACAAATTACAGTATTTTAAAGTCACTTAGAATAGCTTTTCTCTGTGTGGTTCTGCCATCAACTGGATACTCAACAAGCGGAACACAGGTTTTGAAAGAAGTCAAAGCTGAACAACAGAAACACAGGCAGACAGAGGGACTGCATGAGTCAGGGTGAGGAGGGGCATGGGTATGGCCTCTGGGGACACAGTGGAAGTCCAGCTCCCGCAGTCAGGAATCTGAGTTTGAGAGAGGACGTCAGGGAGGGTGAAGAAGTTTCGCTTTGTTCATCTAAGGAACAAGGATACACAGATGGATATGTGGGAGGTGGAGCTTTGGGACAATTAGTCAGTGAAGCACTGACTAAATTAGAGACAGAGAGGACAGAAGACAGACATCTGTTAGACTATCCCGGTTGCGCAGCCCATTCATCGATTGTTAAGTGGCACCAGACACTGTGCGAGGCCTCAGAGACCCAGCGATGGAACCCAACGAGCTCCCAGATGACTGGACTCGCACAAGTACCTGAAGTATCTAAGTTCCATACTTGATGTAAGCACAGAGGACATCAGGGGTATTCGGAGGGCCCATGACTGTGGTGAGGGGTCATTTACTTTGGGGAAAGGCTCTCTGACAGAAGGAGATACCAGGAAGGAAACTGAGAGACGTAGAGAGTAGATTTGGGTTGGCGGGGGCGGGGGCGGGGGGGGGGGGCGCAATGCATTCTGGGATAAAAGCAGTAGGTCCAGGGGCAAAGGTGCAGAAGAGAGAAGGCACAGATGGTTCCCAGAATGCAATCACAGGTGGAACTTAGGATGCAGCCAAGGACAGCAAGGTGTGAACAGAAGACAGATCCAGAAGGGCCTTGATGTTATACTGAGAAATCCAGAAGTAATCCAGAGGCTACGAGGAACCAGCAAGAGAATGACACCCTCAAACCCTCTGGTGGGAAGCGGGAGAAGAGATGGAGCTGGGGAGGACCAAAAGCAGGCAGTGTCTGTAGACAGCTGTTTTAATTTTTCTGAGATGTGCACCCTGGGGGCAATGACAAGACAGGTTACCACTGAGGCAGACAGTAATCAATAAAAGGTACACCCTGGTCTGTATCTCATTCCATAGCAACGCAAAAACAGAACCCAAGGGCACTTTCTTCCTCTCTTACCTGAAATATCTGCTTCAGGGAGAAAAGGGCCCTTCTTAAATCTCGCCCACTGGAGTTGTACAGTTTTTCTGAAAGAAAGAAATAACATGTAAAATTAACTTAATTGATTCAACAGACAGTAAAAACACAGAGAGGATATGAACAATTACAGAATTTCCACTGGAAAGGTGAGTAAACCGAATCCATTTCATTTAGGATACAGGCCTCACCTCCAATAGAGCAAAAACAGTCTGGGCTGTTATGGGGGGGCCCTGGGGAGTTATAGAGAATGATGCCCAGATTTGCACCCTCAGCCAACACCCTCCCTCTCTCCAGCTCTCTATGTCCAGCTATTTATAGACGATTACACTTGATGGTGAACTATATCTAAAAAATAACAGCTAAAACTGAACTCACCCTCCACCAGCCTCCTTCCTTGCCTCACAGCCCCTGTCCCACCATGCTCTCCGGCTCCAGTATAAATCATTCTGCGACTGGGCTGAGAAAGCTTTTCAGTGTCGCCTTTTCCCGTGGGGGCTGATGGTCGCCTCAAGAGAACCAAGGGAAGGTGGTGGCCCTCAGGATTGACTGGCTTCTTCGATGACAGGAGCCCAGCTGCAGCTGTGCCGGTACCTGAACTCTCACTCATGTTCAAGGATGGGCCCTGGCTCTGAGCAAGGCAGGTGGAGGAGCCCTGGCTCTATATTCACTGGTTCAAAATTCCTTCCAACTTCTACAACCACACTATTCAATGGATCACATTTAACATTTACTGGTTAGGCCAGGCCTTGTGAATAAGGAGGTGAACTTGACCCAAGACTCGGCCTCCCAAGGTCACAATGCAACAGGATAGTCAGGTGAGTAATCCAAAATTACTAGCAGAGAGAGTACCTCTTAATAAGGTAAGGAGGCTTGCATTAGACTTTCTGCCATGTACCACCAGACAACAAGCAGAACTCTGCCTTCCATGGATTCACAACATCACCTCCATCTCTTAGTTACCAGCAATCTGTCATGGCTTCTGATTCTTAGGAATGAGAACAACGGTTAGTTGTGTCCTGAGTGTTAAGGTTTTAGTACTTTGCGCCATTGTCAAAACAATCCCTTTTTTAAAAAAATAAGGATTAAGCATATTAGAAAATAATTAGCTGAGAATGACAATATGTTGTTGAGGATTTTTGCATCTATATTCATGAGCAATATTGATCTGCAGTTTTCTTATAATAGGGTTGACATTGAGGCAATGTTGATCTCTTCAGTTGGAAGTATTCACTCCTTTTCTACTTTCAGAAAGAGTTTGTGTAGCCTTGGTGTTATTTCTTCCTTAAATGTTTGGCAGAATTCTCCAGTGAAGCCACCTGGGGCTGAAATTTTTTTATTGTTGGAAAGTTTTCAACTATAAATTCAATTTCTTCTATTATGATAGGGCTATTCTGATTATCTATTTCTTTTTGAATGAGCTTGGTGATTTGTGTTTTTCAAGGAATTTCTCTATTTTACCTAAGTTATTAAATGTAGAGGCATAAATCTGTTCATAATATTCCCTATTATCCTTTTATTGACTATAACAATCTCCTTTTATCTCTGATATTGGTAATCTGTTACTCCTCTCCTTTTCACTTGGTTAATTTGGCTACAGATGTATCAATTGTATTGATCTTTTCAAAGAATCAGCTTTTTATTTCATTGTTTTTTCCATTGCTTTTCTGATTTCTATTTTACTGATTATTTTCTTCCTTCTGCCGACTTTTGGTTTAATTTGCCTTTTATTTTCCAGTTTCCTAAGATGGAAACTTAAATCATTGATTTAGACCTTTCTTCTGTTGTAATGTAAGTATAAAATGCTATAAATTTCTGAGCACTGCTTTACCTACATTCCACAAATTTTGATATATCATGTTTTCATTTTCATTCGATTCAAAATTAAATGAAGTTTGCATATTTCATTCAATTCAAAAGGGAATAACTTAATCCTTTAATTTCTGTTTGAACTATGATATAGTACTATGTTGCTTAACTTCCAAATATTTGGGGATTTTCCAGAGTTCTTTGTGTTACTGATTTTTCAGTTTAATTGCTCTATGCTGAGAACTTTACATATCAATTACTTAAATTTATTAAGGTTGATTTTATGGCCCAGAATTTTTTTTTATCTTGGTAAATGTCTAATGTAGACATGAAAAAAAAGTGTATTCTGCTGTTATTGGGTGGACTGTTCCATAAATACCCACTAGGTCACACTGAATGACAGTGTTGCTAAGGTCTTCTATTCTTACTGAATTCGTGTTTACCCATTGAAATCAGCTATTATTGTGGATTGTCTATTTCTTCTTTCAGCTTTATATGTTTTGCTTTAGGTCCTTTGAAGTTCTGTTGGTAGGTGCACTCACAGTTAAGGTTGCTATGGCTTTCAGGAAAACTGACCTTTACCATTATGTGATGCCTCTCTTCCTCAATATTCCTTGTTTAAAGCCTACTTTTCTAATATTTTCTAATGTTAATATGGTCAGTTAGTGTGTGGTTAGTGTTTTCAGGGTGTATTTTTTTCCATCCTTTTATATTTAACCTGTCTGTGTAGGGTTTCTAGGACATGTGTTTGAGACTTATTTCTATCCAATCTGACAATCTCTGTCTTTTAACTGGTCTGCATTCACTGTGTTTTTAGCCTCTAGGACAGTGGTTCTCAACCTTCCTAATGTCGCGACCCTTTAATACAGTTCCTCATGTTGTGGTGACCCCCAATTTCATTGTTACAAATTGAACATAATTAAAGCATAGTGATTAATCACAAAAACAATATGTAATTATATATGTGTTTTCTGATGGTCTTAGGCAACCCCTGTGAAAGGGTCGTTCGACCCCCAAAGGGGTCGCGACCCACAGGTTGAGAACCGCTGCTCTAGGACATCGCCAATGATTCCTTCAGTGGCACTGAACAGAGACCCCCAGGGAGGCCTGACCGTGCCTCTTCCCCTTTGATGAGAAACCTCCTGGTACAAACACCAATGATATCTTTGAGTGGAACCAAAAAAAACCTCTCCCCCGTCTTTTTTTGCCATGACTTTTAATTAAAACAAACTAGAATTTCTACTCAGGAAGTAAGTGCTTTGCATTCCAATAGTCTTTCATTTTTTTAAATACTTATAATTATCTCTTTTACTTTAATAATTGTTGATTCCAAACAATGCTGAATAATAAAATAGTATGGTTCCCAAATAATAATTATTTCTTTTATGTGAGAAAATTAACACTACAGACTTCAGAGAGAGATTCACAGATTTTCATACAGGTTTTTGTTCTTTTAAGACATTGCGGACAGATCATGAGAATTCTCGCTTCATATTACACAGTGTTTTACAAAGTATCGTACTTTAAAAAGATATTAGCTTGTAAGAACATGTAATAAATAACTTCAAAATGCAATGGGTATTTAATTTTAAAGCGTGCCTTTAACATTTATATAAAACGTTTTTTGTACTCATTCAATAGAAGCCTATCTGGCCACTGGGTAAAGCTAGCAATAAAACTACTGGCCTGCAATGTGTTAATATCAAAGCTCAAAAGATCAGCTAAACTATATAAGCATATTATGTATTCTGCGTAAATGACCTTTAAAACACTTTGGTTTTCTATTTATTTATTTTTTATTTACTTATTTTTAATCCTCTCCCGAGGATATATATTTTTTTAAATATATTTTATTAATTTTTTACAGAGAGGAGGGGAGATGGATAGAGAGTTAGAAACACCGATGAGAGAGAAACATCAATCAGCTGACTCCTGCACACCCCCTACTGGGGATGTGCCAGAAACCAAGGTACATGCCCTTGACTGGGACCCTTGAGTTCACAGGCCGATGCTCTATCC
>NW_005871064.1:10693302-10829549 GCF_000147115.1 Myotis lucifugus
CACTTTAACAAATGTCATTAGTATGTCCCTACATCATATGAGAACAATACTGGAGCTATCACCATTGTGACTGACAGTTAAATGACCAAATACTCATTCAAAAAAATATTTCCCCAATGTACTGATTTTTGGAAAAGATAATTGACATTATCTCTCTTCAAAGAACCAATATCATGGTGTAAAATGAAACCACGGTGCTTAATTAAAACAAATTTTTCATCTATTTTAAAAGCATAGTGATACCAAAAAGCAGCTATACCCTCCCTGGCTTATTCTGTTGATTCTTATTTTAAATTTTAAATTATAGTTGACATGCAATATTGTATTAGTTTCAGGTATACAACATAGCGATCAGGCATTTATATACCTTAGAAAGTAATCACCATGCTAAGTCTAATAGCCATCTATCACTGTACATAGTCATTACAATATTATATAATGACTATATTTCCTATGCTATACATTACATCCTCATGACTAATTTTATAACTGACAATTTGTACTTCTTAATCTCCTTCACCTTTTTGCCCCTCCCCCAACTCTGTGCCATCTGACAGCCATCAGTTTGTTCTCTGTATCTATGAGTTTGTTTCTGTTTAATTTTGTTTGTTCGTTTGTTTTGTTTTGTTAGAGTCACCATATAAGTGAAATCATTGTATCTGTCTATCTCTATCTGACTTATTTCATTTTGGTTCATCCATGTGGTCATAAATGGTAAGATTTCCTTCTCTTTTTTGGCTGAGAAATATTCCACATCTTCTTCATCCATTCATCTACCAACAGCTAGGTTGCTTCCCTCTCTTGGCTGTTGTAAATGATGCTGCAATGAACACAGGGGTACATATATCTTTTCAAATTAGTGTTTTCATTTCTTCAGATAAATGCCGGAAGTGGGATTGCTGAGTCATATTGTGGTTTTCCTTCTAAATTTTTGAGGTGGCTGCCCCAGTCTGCAATCCTCACCAGCACTTATTCTTTGTAGTCTTTCTCATAATAGACATTCTGGCACAATGAGATCTCATTGTGGTTTTGATTGTATTTCCCTGATGCTTAGTGATGTTGAGCATCTTTTCATGTGTCTGTGGGCCATCTGTATGTCTTGTTCTGTTGATTTTAACATGCATTTTAGGAGACACCACAGTTTACCAAGAGGTTAGGAAGGACTAGGGATGGAGGATGTTGGTAAATGACATATAATTTGTCATTTTATGAGAGGCACGATTCCTGCTGGTAGAAAAGGAGCCAACAGATGTTTCGCCACTGCAGATATTACAGTCAAACCAAAGACTGCTGATAGCCCTTTGATGTGCTCAAGAGCAGCCTCCATCAGCCAAAGGAGAAGCATTCCTTTCCACAGCCTAGTCCTGGCTTCCTTGCTGCTGGGTTTTGTAGCCTGCAGCTTTCACTGCTGAGTTCAAAGAACTGACTGTTCCATTTGTGTTGCATCCTGGAACATCCTACAGAAAGTCAGATTCTCCATGGCTGTGTGAAGGGCTCACCTAGGAACTACAAATTGGTAGTACAAAATAGTTATGGAATTATAAAATACAGCATAAGGAATAAAGTCAATAACACCTTCCATATATCTTTCCTAATAATAGACAGACATGTAAATTGACTGTACCTTCGCTACACTAACCAGCCAATCAGGAGAGTATGCAAATTAACCCAACAAAGATGGCAGTTAATTTGCATACGTAGGCTCCAAGTGGCAGAGCGAAGACTGAAAGGCAGCTCCGGCCGGAGCAGCGAAGATGGAAGACTGAAGGCGGCTCCGGCTGGAGCAGCAAAGACGGAAGGCGGCTCCAGCCGGAGCGAAGGCCTGGGTCCCGGGTGCCGGAGGAAAACCGGTGCCGGCAGCCAGGAGAAGGGAAGACCTATTGCACGAATCTCTTTGTGCAACAGGCCTCTAGTATATATATATAAAAGACTAATATGCTAAGTGTCCATACTACTGGTAGCTCTGACATGCACTGACCACCAGGGGGCAGACGCTCAATGCAGGAGCTGTGGAGCTGCAGTGACTTGGCAGCACCCTGAAACCATAGAGGAGGGAGCCTGATTCCTCGCAGGGCCACGTGATTCCACTTTCAGCCATGGGTTATGTTGTTGCTGGGGCACTGTTGGCCCTGAATCTGGTTTACTGCACACTTGCATTTGCATCCCACACCCTGTACGACAGCAACTTTGCAGAGTGCCCTCTCACACTCCGGGACCCTCAGGGGATGTCAGAGAGCCGGTTTCAGCCCAATCCCCGCAGGCCAGGCCAAGGGACCCCACCTGCCGGAAGGACCCCACTCACTCCACAGACACCCTTCGAGCCACAGTGCCACCCCAGGTGCAGCTGGCCGGGGAGGGACCAAGGGAGGTTGGCTCCAGGGTGTGTTCTGCCCATCTCACCCAGTCCTGCCCCGCCAGCCACCTTCTAATTAATTTCCTTTCAATGTGCATGAATCCGTGCACCAGGTCACTAGTAACTATATATGGTGCCAGGTGAAAATATAGGGGGAAACACTTTGTAAAGTATATGATTGCCTAACAATTATGCTGTACACCTGAAACTAATGCAATATAATGCTGAATGCAGAAAATAAAAGCAAAAAAAGTAGGGCTGGGATCAGGTTGGAGTCCCAAAGTTTTGTCATTCTCCTGAGCTTTGAGGCTGCCAGGTAGGAGGTCTGCAAAGAAGGCCCCTCTCCCACCAGCACAACCCTGAGGAGTGGCCATAGCTCAGGCTGCAGGAGATCCAGGGGAGAGGTGGGGCCAGGGCCAGCAGCTAGGGAGATGCTGGGGGATGGATTATATAACCAGCAGAGCTTATGCTTGGCAAATAAATGGATGTGGGCATTTATTCTCCTACCCTTTCCAAGTTGAATTTACCTGAAGTGAAATCATTTGTGTGGTGTTAGCCTTTGAGTAAAGGGCAATTAGGAGCCTACATTTGATGGAGAAAAGAGATGTAATCACATCACTTGTTAAAGTCTTCATAACTGCCCTCCCATATTTTCTCTTCACGCTTCTTGCCTTCTAAAATGAAACATGTTCCTTTAAGAGATGCAATCAATGTGTTACACTCTTAACTAGCTTAGAGTCACATGGAGTGGAGGACAAATTAGTTAGAGGCCTCTGGGAACCATCCCTGCTTTGCCGTCAGGAAGGTCCGGTGCCTCCTGCTCAGCCAGGAGCGCGATGAAGAAAACCTCGGTGTGTGGGGAAAGAAAGTCCAGGACATTAGAAGAAACCAGTGAAAAATTAGAAGCAATTTGCATCGGCAAAAGAATGTGGACAGGGAGGAACCAAAGGCATCTGTGAGTGTGCTGAGGGGAGCGGAGAGTGAAAGCTAGAGCATGCTCTCAGGCTGTTGAAATCACTGACTTTAAGACCAACCATGACAACACATCCTTCTCTCACCAACTGTCAAACACATTAACCAAGCAACACGTGGACCAAGACCCCAGAGGCCCTCCTCAGTACAGGGAGACAATAACTCTCCTTTTGCCCCCGGACTGCTACAAAAGACATCCCACTGAGGAAACAGATTTATTCCTAGGCAAAATGCCCATGCCTCGATTTAAAAATCTGTTTAGACAATATAATCATCATGATTTTTCAGGTGCAGCCACAGGAGTGAATTCCTCCTTTGCTAGGATGTAGCTGCGTGACATTTGCTTTCAGACTCACAGTGAGAGAGGGCTGGTGAAGAACAGCTCTGTGGAATGACAGCCAGCAGAAAGCCGGTGGCCCAGCCCAGGGTCTGCTCCTTACCCTGCCAAGAAGCCCACAGGCCAGTCATCGTCAGAAGCATTCCACTCTTGAAATTCTTCCCATGAGCCACATGATACTCTGATGACGGGAAGTACAGCCCATTGCACCCTGCAACTGTGCTTCAATATCGCATGTGGATACAGTGGCACAGGGGGAATGTTATTTTTCAGTGAAAACCCTGCTTAGTCGGCTTTTGGAAATATCTTTCTCCAGTGGTTTTTAAGGTTTGGGCATCACAGACTCATTTGAAAGTCATATACAAGCCACAAAATGATGTTCAGACACACACAATGTTAGTGCTTCCTGTGGGTCTTCAGGAGATTTTTAAGGACGGGAAGTAAGAATCTTTGATCTAATCCAATATCATCCTTTCACAGAGGAAGAAACTAAGGCCGGAGAAGTGACATCGTTGCTGGCCCCAGCACTGGGATGGTCTCAGAAGAGGGGAGGGTAACTGAACTAGGCCAGTGGAAATAGAATTGGCCATACGTTCTGTTTGTACAATAAGAGCAAACACTGGGCCACTGAGAATCACTCACATCCTAACCGTGACACTCACGTCAGCATGTACATCCAGAGAGACAGCACATGTAGAAAAGCAATGGTTCTGGAGGCGGCCCATGGAAGTGGTGACACCGATGAGTAGGGACTGAAGGTGGCCCGCTCCCCCGTTAGCCTAGAGGCAGCCCCTTCAGCCTGAGGGTGAAGAGGCTAAATGCAAAAGAGGACAAAGTAGAGAGACCTGATGAGACAAGCCTGCTTCAGAAGACCGAATGTAAACGCAAATTCCCTTGGAGTACCATCACACTCCCAATAGTTGTAACATAATCCTTATAATACTCCTTTACCGATTACTTACTAAGCACTAGGGTTACAAGGACAAATGAAGACAGTCTCAGCCACCAAGCGTTGATGGTGGTCCTGGCCAGTGTTGCTCGGTTGGGCATCGTCCTGTGCACCCAAAGGTTGCCGGTTCCATTCCCAGTCAGAGCACATATGGAGGTGGTGGGCTCATCCCCGGGGTGAGGGGGGGCAGGGACAGCTGACCCATGTTGTGCTCTCACATTGATGTTTCTCTCTCTCCCTTCCCCTCTCTCTAAAAATCAATAAACTAAAAAACAAAAAGAGTTGATGGTATAATTTCCCCAAATGATGCCAATGCCCTGTGAGAAGGTGACAGCATCACTATGGAGCCACCAGAGGGAGGAGCAGAAAGACTGTGATCCTGGGCCCGAGAGTGGAGATTCAGATGAGGTGACAGCGAACAGACTTCAAAAGCTGAGTGAAAATGAGCCACAGTGAGAAGTGTGTGCAGAAGGGGAAGCTGAGGAAGAGAAAAGAGCAAGCACACAGCCTGGACGGCAGCAGAGGGGAGCGGTGTGTGCAGAAAGGACAGTCACCTCACCATGGCCAGGGCGCCAGCAGGCGGTGGCGGTGACAGCACGGGGCTCGGGACAGACAGCCCGGCTCTGTCGCCTTCTTTGGCTCCCAAAGGGCACAAAGAGCTTTGAGGACCTGGACATCCCAGGGTGCTTCCTTGTATCCCCAGCAGGCAATTCTGGCTCTTTCCCTCTTTCCTTCCTTCCAACCATCATGGCTACTTGTTGGGTTCCTGGCTGGGCCAGGCAGGGGAGTAAAAAGACAAACAAGGCATGACCTGGTACATAAGCACAGAGCTGGTGTCAGCGTGGACACGGGCGGGCACTCTGGGCCTGCGGCAGAGAGGACCATCCCCACGAAAGTGGCAGCCTCCCAGGAGCTATGGACCTGGAAGGCGGCACCAGGCTTGAAATTACACGATTTTGTGCACGCTTCCTTGTCTGTCATCACCATCGTGTCATCACCACCTTGCTGAGCCCCACCCAGCTTCCCAGTTTGTTACCTTGGAAACTACTCTGACAACCGTTCTGCACTGAGGAAAGCAGCCCTGCCCCTCTGGGTCTGAATCATCCCAGGAAACCCGTGCCCTGACTGCGGGAGCTGGCCAGCTTTGGGCCCAACGAAGTGCACTTCCGCCTGCTCCCACCTTTGATTGAACAAAAGGGTCCCTTCTCAGAGGCAAAAAGGCCGGGGTCAACTAGTGCAGGCCACCTAATGAAGGGAAATTCTGTCTAAAACACGCCTTCTTTCTTCCAGGATCAAAGAAGAAAGAAGGGTCCTCAGAGACCATCCAGTCCCGTGCCTCCCTCTGCGGAAGAGCCGAGCAGCTGGCCCATCCACAGAGGGGTCAGCGCTGCACACCACCCTCTAAAGAGGCTGCTGACCCGGGATCAGGTCATTAGCATCTGAAAGCAGCAACCAGCTGCGTGTCAAACAGGTGTGGGGACCTTTTACTACAGAGGAACTCTGCCCTCTGTCTCTATCCCCCCCCCATTCCCTCTCTCTCAGTCTCTGTCTCTCTCAGTCTCTCTCTCCCTGTCTCCCCCTATCTGTTTCTCTCTCTCTCTCTCTCTCTCTCTCTCTCTCTCTCTCTCGCCTTCTCTCCCCCCACCCCACTGCCAATGCCTTGGCTGTCTCCGTCCTGCCTTCTCCCTCTCCTCTCTTTCTATACTTTCTTCTTCCTTTGTTCTTTTATCTCCTAATTAGGCATCTGGAGATGCCTAATCACTTTATTTATGGGCTTTTATCATTCCCTGTCTTTATTTTAAAATTAAGTTGAAACATTGAAATGTATATTTTTTCAACATTACATATATTTCTCTTCCTAGTCCTCTCAACAGCAACAAAGTAGTCCATAGACATGGGCAATAGGGTAGTGAAGACATGGGGGGCGCGGGGTAGGGCTGGGAAGATGGGAGTAAAGGGAGGGAAAGGAGAGATAGCTGTAATACTATCAACAATAACAAGTATATTTAAAAAATAAAAATAGAAGCCGCACTGCCTCCGGGTTGGCTTGAGCGCAGGGTGTGTTGCCCCGGAGTGGCCACCCCGCATGGCAACCACAGCCTACAGCTCAGCCCCTCACCCCTGCTGGCAAGGCTCAAGGGGAAGAGAGGTTTCCTACGCAAACTACTCATTGTCTTCTCTCGGCTCTTCTGGAAGCATCCACAGTCCCTGGTAGTGCCCATGGAAGACCATCCCTCTCAACAATGCCCAACTCTGCTTTACTCTCCAGGGAGCAAATTGAAAAGAAGATACCATCCCAGCACAAGGGCACACCCAGCCCAACAACCCCAGGACGCACGCTGAAACTGTGTGACCTCTTCCCCGGGCACTGACTGTAGCCAGGATTAGCCTCATCTTGGCCTCAGCAGAGCACCCCACCCTCCCCCGCCTCCGCTCACAGAAGCTGCCACCCTGGGCCCCGACCTCCTCCCCTGCCCAACACTGGGGGCCCTGTGTCCTCTTCACCCCCCCTATTACACTCCCAGCTGGCAAGGTCCCCGCCCTGTACGCTGCACCCTACGCGGCCCTGGTGTGCACGTGGCCTTCTACATCTCTCCCCATCGCCTTGGACGACACCAGCATCTAGACCCCTAAACTGATGTTTGCTTTTCAGACTCCTCTCTGTGCCTCGGTTTCCTCATGGGTAAAACAGGATTGAAACTGCACATTCCAACATTCGGAAGCCATGAGGCCATGAACACAGTAATTTTGGTAAAACACCTGGCAAATTGTGCTCAACAAAGAGTCTCTTCCCTTCTCTCCCCAACCCCCAAGGCTTCCATGACATTTCTAAAAACCAGCCACGGCCCTTCCCACAGTGACTCGTCAGGCCTCTCACGGGCACTGCACTCTGGGCTGGCAAGGCACCTCCTGTCATCTGTCAGGTCCTTCCGACTGTGCTGAGGTCCCCTGACCTCGGACGGCCTGGCTGGGCCCGGGGTGCCTCTCCAAGGCATGAGCATCCCTTGGAGAGATGGCCTCTTCCTGGGGTCAATGGCTCTTGGCAGGGAAAATGGCCACCATCCCTGCCCTCAACACTGTGAGAAAAGAGAAGTGACTGTCCAATCCCTGGAGAGAAGATAAGGATCATTAGCGGGGTCAAAAGGGAACAATCTGGCATCCATCTTCCAGTGAGCAGACAGCTAAACTCAGCAGTTCCCTGACCCACCCCCCGGGGCCAGGCGCTCCTTCACTATTCTTCAGGGTAGAAGCAGCCCTTCATCACGGCAAGCAGCCCACGGTGCAAACAAAACCACACCAGAGAAAAGGACTTTCCCAACGACTCTTTGCATCAAAGTTTATTCACCAACCAAGGGGGGAGGGGTTACATCAGTCAGAGAATATAGCATTGCATTTTAACACTTAAGTGCAGCAAACCTTAAATATTGGTTTTGTCTTATAACAAATTCACCTCTGAACTGAGGGTTCCTGCACATCCAGAGGACAATCTTCATCCCAGCTTTCCCCAGGCACTTCCCCTCTGGGTTTTTTTCCAGGTGGTGCCAAGGTCCCGTGGAGGCAAACCCCAGGGTGCCACGGGACTGCGACGAGTCATCACAGTGAAAACACAAAATGGCTGGACCATAACCGCTCATCCCCTCTGCTAACAGCCAGGTGAGCCCACATAGTAGAGAAGGTCATTAGGAAACACAGAGGACTTGGCCCCCTTCTCTGGCAGATTTCCACTTCAAGGAAGAGGACAGAAACCTCAGGGACATCAGCACAGTGGCCCCTCCCTTCCCCTCTCCGATAAATTCCAAGACCTCCAGTGGATGCCCGAAACCGTGGATAGTACCAAACCTTACACCCATATACACTTTATGGCTTCTCTTGGGCATATCCGAATTGTCAGCATCACTGCTCTTGCGCTTCGTAGCCATTATTGAGCAAAATAAGGGTTAACTGAACACAAACACTGCAACTCCATGTCCAGTTGATCTGATTAACCAAGACAGCTACGTGACGAATGGAGGGTAATGTACACAGTATGGATACTCTGGACAAAGGGATGATTCATGTCCCAGGCAGGACGGAGCCAGACAGCACGAGATTTTATCATGCTCCTCAGAACAGTGTTCAATTTAAAACTTACGAGTTGTCTATTTCTAAAATTTTCCATTTAGTATTTTTGGACCACAGTTGATCACGGGTAACTGAAATTGCAAAAGCAAAACCATGGATAAGGGGGCACATTACTGTCTTCCTGAACATATTTTATCAGTATTTCCCAATGAAATCAGCAATGTGCCTTGCTATAACTCCCCCACTGAATAATGGAACTACAGAATAACAGCGTATAGAGAAGGGGAAGGCAGTCACGTTATGGAGAAGGCATTGCATCCCAGCCTCAAAGATGAATAAAACACAGTGCCCCCCCCGAAAAACTTAGAGTCTAATAGGAGAGACCCACTGATAGACACATTCTGTTTATGCAGGAAGCGACGAAAGAGGGATGCATAGGCATCCTGGGAGCTCAAGGAGGCTTCCAGAAGCCCAGATGCCCAGGAAAGATGAGTCAGAGTCATGCAGGTGAATAAAGGCAGACACTGCTTTCCAGGCTGAGGGCAGATGCAACAGACCCCACGAAGTGAGAGCGCCTGGTGGTGTTGGGGAACCTGGTAGCCCTGCAATACCAGGGAGAAGAGCCAGGTATGGGCAGTCTCGTTTCATCTCTGATTAGACACAGGCATCGGCCATGCTCCTGGTAGGCTGGCGGAGTGTCATTTTCTGGTAGTCACCCAACCGACACTAGGTTCCCAGCTCTGTGATGTTTCACTCAATGTGGATGGTGTCTTGCGATGGTAGTGCCATTTGTTAGCAGATTACAGCACCCCACCTGCCTCTAAGGCCATTTCTCAGGTTGGGGGGATGCTGACTTCCTGTCCCCTCCAGGTTCTGCCTCGGGGGGGCAGCTCCACACTGCAGTCCACCTGCTCTCCTGAGTCCGTTCACGGGAACGCACGGGCAGCCCTGGATCTTCAGGCAGCGGCGAGGAGCAAGGGTGGGAGCAGCTCGAGAGCCGGCTGTGGACTGTGACCAGGACGCAGGTGGGCGCTCTCTCAGTGCCTCCCCCTCAAGTCAACTGGGTTTGGAGCCAAGGGAGCCTTTAAAAGAAAAAGTCACAGCCACTGGCCACGGAGAGAAGACAAGCACAAGGGCACCTTCTCACGCTGCAACGCAGTCATCAAATCTCCACGGATCAAGGCAGAGACACTGAGTAAACTTCTGAGCAGTACGTGACAATTGTCAGGACATGCAGGTGGGGAAGGGGATTAAAGCACCTTTGCAAGAGATCAAGCTCCGTACACATCACCCCTGGATGCAGATGGCAGCCCCCTCCTTCCCATCCCGAGGGCAGAAGTGTTTCCAGTAGAAATTCAAGTGAGTGATAAAGGCGGATGGAGGAGGGGCTGGCTCCGCCACACCCTCTGTGGGACCCATTATCTAGGCGGCAACTCCAGAGCAGGATATGAGGGTGGGTGGCACTCAGCCAGGGAACCAGGAATGGGAAGCTGCCAGGGTGGCTCCCTTGGTGCCCCCAGTGTGGTCTCCCTTGGGCTCTGCCCTCAGGCCACACAGACCAGAGCCACAGGCATGGAAAATGCCCTCAGTAATCTCTGTGGTGGGACAGCAGGGCCCCAGCCTTCACCACACCCCCGAGGGGCTGGAGTGCTTTCCTCCGGAAAGAGACGTGAACCCCCTTCATTACACCACACTCAGGGGCTCCCTCAAACACTGCCTGCAGATAAAGGTGCCGTGAGGATGAAACCAAGCTGCTTGCAATGCCCTCTACTGCTTTGCGTTGCAGGCAAGCAGAGGTCTGGTTTGTTTCCTCCTGGTTGGAACAACACGGGGAGGCCTGCTTTCTATAACCTCGCTGGGACCTAAGGCTGGATTTTGAGCATTATTCCACCAGTTAATACCTCTCTTCAGAGGATATTTAAGCAAAGTCAGCCGCAAGTCAGGGAAGCACATTTAACATCTCCATGAATCAAATGAAGGGCAGCCTCCCCTGTCCAGTCCCATATGTTGCGGGTGAGGAAAGGGGGACAGCCCTATGCCACCTCCTATTGCAAAGCAAATCATCCGAAATTTGGGCTGCACGTTTTCTGTGATGTATTAAAGCAGCGGTTCTCAACCTGTGGGTCGCGACCCCTTTGGGGGTCGAACGACCCTTTCACAGGTCGCCTAAGACCATTGGAAAACACATATATAATTACATATTGTTTTTGTGATTAATCACTATGCTTTAATTATGTTCAATTTGTAACAATGAAAATACATCCTGCATATCAGATATTTACATTACGATTCATAACAGTTGCAAAATTACAGTTATGAAGTAGCAACGAAAATAATTTTATGGTTGGGGGTCACCACAACATAAGGAACTGTATTAAAGAGTCGTGGCATTAGGAAGGTTGAGAACCACTGTTTTAAAGGAACCGCACAGGTGAACAGAAAAAGATTTCCAGAAACCAGCAAAACAGGGAAGCCACACCAGACCCAGATTGCCTACATGGGAGGGATATTCATGACGAAGAATTATCCACAGCTGCCAGACTCGTGTGACGTGGTTTATTTTAAGCAGACCAGCATAAACAGTTGGTGTGTGGGCCCTTCCATCTTCTCACGCGTGGACGTGCACAGAAGCCCCGTGGAGCCGGAAAGCACAGACACGGATTCAGTGGGTCTGAACCAGGCGGCGGGCAGTCTGCATTGCTACCAGACTCATGGGTCCCAGGACTGCACTGGGAGAGCCACCGACCTTGGGCATTTGGTGAACACCCGGAGAGTCTGAAGGGGAGCCTACCCCCCAGGGGGACCAGTTAGGATGTGAAGGAGCCACACTGAGGGTGGCCAGCACACATGCTTCCAACCCTGCGGTCTAACCCTGCTCCCGGAGCCCATAGACCAGCAGGGGAGACAATGACACACTTCAGAGGCATAATGTGATGATGCTGAAGATACGTCCCCACCAGCTAAAAAGCCTGGGAGGCACCACCACCCTTTAGCTACAGTTCATCTCCAAGCCAGGCCTTCGCTGGGGAAACGGGGGATATAAAACCGGCCCTGCTCCGGGAAAATACTTGGTAATGTATTTTACCAGCATTAAGTATGAGTTTTTTCCACCTGAGAATAAAACCAAACAAGCCAGTGGGGAATGAACTCCTCTGACACATGTGATTTTCACACTCAGTAAACAGGTTAACTAATCTAGTAAAGCACATGTGTGTGTGCACACGCGTGTACACACACACACACACACACACACACACACACGCTGAAAGAGTGCAGAGCAGCTGTGAGCTTCCTGCCACTTCTCCTTTCTCACTCCAGAGACACCGCTGGCTGTGCTGAGTGGAGCCGTATGCAGAGCCAGTTCCACTGGGCGCTGTGTTCACATCCGGCTGTGCCCATCCAGACTGCTCCTGTCTCTCCATCAGCCACGCCATCCTGCTGGCTTGTCCTGGGTTCGGGACACACCAAAAACCTGGCCTTCAAACCAGAGATCCTACAACCTGGCAAAAAATCCCAAATTCTTCCAATCCCCCTTCCCAAAGCGCGGTCCTCCCAGGCCACTCTGGAGCCAGGAGGGATACTGCATTTGAAGTGAGGCTGCACCTCTCTCCCCTGCCTTCTGAGTGCGTGCATGTGCTTCTGGGGAGTGGGTGCATCTAGGCGGCTCAGAGAAGAGTCCGTCGTGGCCCTCGGCTATCACTTTTCGGCAGGTGAGTGACGCATTCTAAGCCTGGCAGGTACTCCGCACTGTCCCATCTCTTAAATGCTGATCTTGGAACAGCCCATTCCGTTCCGCCAGCATTTGCTGGACCCCAGGAGAAGTGACAGAAAGATAAGGAAGCAGGCAGTCCACTGCTCTCAGGGAGCTGGAAACTGGTGTGAAAGCAACTATACAAAGTATGAAACAGGACAGACAGAAAGTCTCAAGTGATTGCCTCGGAGACCACTGCAGCGGGGCCAGGCTCGGTGGGCGTCCGGTGCTCCGGCGAGAACCCTGGGGCCTGCCTTCCTGCCACTCTCTGCACCCACAAACTCATCAGGTAGGCATTCCCCCACCCCTTCCTCAGGACGGCACTGCTGCACCCTGCTCAAAGCAACCACCCCTCCCTGGGTCATGCAGCACCTCCTTCCTGGTCTCCTTGCTTCCCCCGCCCCACCCTACCTGGTCCCCACTTGATTCACAGCCTCAGAAAACACCAGCTTCTGGGTGAGAGCTTCCCGGCTATTGACAATCTCTGACATGCACTCAAGTACACACACTTCAGAACCACTTGCCTATTGTTCTCCTCATAGCATTTGTCACTGTCACACTATATTCTGCTTATTAACCTTGTTACTGTCGGGCTCCCCCACTGCAATGCCAGCTCCACAGGGCAGGGGCTTTCCCTGTCTCTGCATTGCCAGAGCCCAGGACCTAAACACTGACTGACACACAATAGGCGCAGAATACATTTCTGCCGAGTGAATGAAGGGATCAGTACCTTCCCCCACTTCCTATTTTCTTATGAATAGGGTGTTTGAAGGCTGTTTCCACCCCCTCTTCTTGTTTATCATTTCTGAGGGCTAAGAATAACTTTCCGGATCTGTAAGTGTCAGGCACACCCACATTTTGCCGAACTTAAAACTCCAGCCCAGATCCTGGCATAAAATAGTAATACGCTTTCCTTCACGTCATTGTCTGGAATTAAGGAAACATGAATTAATTTCACCTCCATCCATGGTGGCAGCCGCAGGTTCAGAAAGCCTGCCTCTGCCTGGGGAGTGTAAGAACTCCCACGTCAGTGAATAGGAAGGAAAGGATCAAAATGCCAGCCATCAGATACAAACACCTCTGTCTTTGGTGGTTTATATAAAAATTGTTCAGCTTACTTCTAACGTTAATGTCCACATTGAATTGACTTGGGAAGCAATAATAAAAGTAAATTTTTTTATCATGTGCCTCTTATGTTGAGGTGCGTCATAACTCAAAATAGGAAGAGACAAAAATTATTTCTTTGGTATCTGTCCATGGTACCGGCAGAACGCAAGCACCCCTTTTCAGAATCTTGTAAAAAAGCTCTCTCTATGGCAACCAACCTGGGTGGGGAGAGGGTGAAAAAAAAAAGAGGGAAGAGGGGGAGATATTGAAGGCTGCCTCCCAGAAAAAGCAGCGTTTTCCTCCTTTTCCCCAGCCACCTTTTACAACGTAAGGATTGTAAGGAAATTTCTCATCTCAGTAGAAGGGCCACACATTAATGCGCTCTCTCTTTCTTTCCATTGTCTTCTCCCAAACCCTGCAGGCCTGGAGAGCTTCGGCTCCCTTGAAGAGCTTGGCCCCAAGGAGGCCTTTCAGGAGTGGATTACAGCTGACTGCAGAAATTCCTGAGGCAATTCACTAAGAAAAGAGATGTGGGACGCAAACACAGAACAAACAATGATTTCTAACCCTTCCCTCCTTCCTTCAATCCTCTTGCATTTCTACTTCAGTGAAAGGAACGAGCTAAGGGAAATGAAGGTTTATTTCCATACTGGCTGGAGAACGCTTTAGAAAGAAAAAAAAAGGAGTTATGCTCTTCAAAACCAAAAAGACTCCTAGTGCCTCCAGCCCAATGCAGCACAAGAAACCGGTGCATGGAAATGGCTTATTTCCAGAGAAGTCTCAATGCCTTCAACTGGCTTGGAGGGGGAAAAAAGCAGAATGGGTACATGGAGGCAATCCTTCATGTTGGCCTTGTCATTGAGATCATCACCAATGTCTGGTTATGGGTGCGGAATAAACATCATTCACTAATATTGGAGTTGGTCTGTTCTATTGAAAGGTATAGCTTTAGAGCCAAGTGCTGTTTTGCCTGCTAAAAGTCGTTTTGCACATAATAACTGGTCACAATGATGAGCAAGTTGACTACAGTTTTCTCCTACTTTTCTAGAGTTAACAGAACTACAAACCTCCAGAATAAAGGTTAAAAGCTGTAAAAAAAAAAAGTGGGAAAGGCCTTTGAATAAATAAAATATTTGTCAATAGTGATAATGCCCTTGACGCCATAGGCAAGAGCCTCCTCCTGAATGTCCCTAGGCCAGAGACACCATAAGTAGATTTGCATTTGCTCTTCTGAGTGGACATTTCAGCTGCCCCCAATTGTCCATCCCTTTGATGGACATTTGACAGTGGATATCTCCAGACCTGTGTGCAAATACTTCTCCACAGAACTGAATCAAATGATGCCCGTGGTCCTAATGTGCCTGGTGTTGGAACCCAGCAAATCAGAAGCAATACATGAAGTGAGATATGGGGTGGGAAGGCTTGGGGGTGTCTCAAGCAGCACCGAGGAGAAGGCATCTGGCCTGTGGCCTCAGAACTGTCCAAGGCTCGGAGGAAAGCTATCTCCATCCAACTGAGCTAAGGGGCCAATTTGCAGAAAGTCTATTTGCCTAAACCCACTTTGCAGAATTTCCTTGTTTCTCTACTATTTATGAAGTTTTAGCAATTTGTTTGAATGTGCTGGTTTAATAACTAATTCTGCCTAGTTCTAGATGACCAGTTTTTAGGAATGGTTTGTTTGTGTCTGCCCCAGCCCCTTGCAGCTGCATCTGGGAAGAGCAGTGGGGAGGGTGGAGTTTAGGGGAGGAAGGACTGGACACCAGAATTGCCTACTGGGCAGTCAACTGAAGGGGCAGCCAAGGAGGAGGGGGAAAGCAGGGTGGGGCGGGGTCAGGCCATCTTACGTTTATGCATCTAGTCCTTTGATATGGACATTCCCTCCTGATAGAAACCTTCTCCAAATACAGAAATAGCCATTCCAATAGTCGAAAACTTCTTAAGAACATATGTCTAAGAATGGTGAATATTCATATTCATTAAATACATTTCAAACATTATATATTCCTAAAATGACCTTTTATGATCTGACCAACTGAGCATTCCTTGAAGTGCTGCTAATAGGACAAATGCAGGCCAACTAACACGTGGCAGAAATTTTTGAGCGATATAAATGTCATGACAGAACCGATACAAGTGGCTATAAACTTTACAAATATTAGGGAAAGAAGTAGATCTGGCAAAAAGGACTAGAGTATTACAACTCATACTCGGACCTGAAGTTCATGACAAAGGAAGGGTTAAATTATGGGTAAGTCTAGCATCTTTTATATAATAAAGGCATAGAACATGAAATGTATAGTGCCTGTCAGATTTACACCAAAATCAAACTTCTTTAATTCTTTATATTTAAGGGATCATTTTCAGTTTTCTTTAAAAAAAATTTTATGTATACAGTTCATTCCATCTCTGTAAACAGAGATCACCCACTTTATCTATATAATATGTGTGAGCAACTGAACACAATAACGACATGCAGGAATGGCCACCAAGAGGGAGGCCACAGGACGTGAAAAGAAACAAGATCCTAGCACACTTGTCATTTGAACTTCATTGACTGTCTGAAGTTGATAGAAGTCCTTCACACCTGGTCTTTCTATATGCAGTATAAGATATAATTAAATCCTCTCCTTAATGTTGCTACTTGAGGAAAAAGACAAAATGCAAAATAATACCTCAAGTCCTAGTCTTGACAACCAGAATGGCAAAGTGTCCGTAGTTTGAAGACGTGGGGCGGGGAAAGGGGAGGAGGTGGTGAAGCCAGAGGGAAGGGTGGGAGGTTGTGAGGAGTGTACAGTCAGACAAATGGATGATATCAAGGAGAAGAGAAGATAAAGGTAACAGAAAGCCACCCAGCAGATTTAAACAGAGAAGTGAGACACAACCCAACGTGGGTTTTAGAGAGATCTCTCCAGCTACATTCAGGGTGGAGAACCATTCAGAGGGACCCAGAGTACTTGAGAAATATTTGTTGAGTGGACAAAATGAAGGGAAATCTGTTAATAAGTTGCCACATTCATCAAAAAATGAGTTAACTATGGCCAAGATTAAGGTACTCTGTGCTAAGAATCACACCCTGCCATATGAGCTCGTCACCTGTAAGTGTGCAGCCAGCTCTTCACACATGTGCCTGTTTGTTGGATTGTGAGTATGTGGGGGCTCCCAGGAATTTATGCCAGACATTTGTGCCTCCCCAAATACCTAGCACAATGCCTAATACATCCCTGGTATTCAACACACACACATGCACATACAACTGGTAATATCCATGCATTTTGACTACTGTCATGTTATAGGAAAAAAAATCACTTGACCTCTTAGATCTCAGTTACCTCTTCTATAAATAAAGAGCTTTAAGTTTAATGATTTCTTAATCATTTATGGTCCTAAGATTCAACGAAAAGTGATTGAAATTCAAAACCAATACAATAATCTCCTGCAATATCCATTTCACCAGGTATTCCCCCTTTAAAAACTAGCATTAAAAAAAAATCACTAACTTCACTTCACACCTCATCAAATCAAAGGCCTGCTGACAAAGACTCTCTCCTTGACCAAACTCTAGCCAGGCTCCTAGGAGCCTCTTGTAGGCTCCAGCCTTGGCCTATGGAGACTTGAACAAACACCAACATAGTTTCTAACAGCTCAAGGCTGCATCCCTGGGATGACCCCAGCCTCCCTTAAAGTGCCTGCCTGAGAAACTCAACGCTGTGAAAAGAATGTCCTGTTACAGCCACGTGGGAGCGCAGTGGCCTAACTTCGATAAATGCCAGTTTCGCAAACCCAGATGGGCTTCCCATGGACCAACCCCTCCTTCCGGCTTTTTGTAACGTTTCACCTCCCTGACTCTGCTGAGCCCGGCTCAGCCCTGCCCAATCCCTCTCTCTTGAAACCAACCGCCCAGTCACCTCTGTACAAGTGAAGTTGGCTTCAGTTCACACTGGCCTCTTCTCCCTACCACAGTAGTGTATGACTGATTAAAATCTGTCCTTGCTCCTTTAACTAGTGTCCAGCTTTATCTTAACATTTCATCCAGCTTCAGAGGCCCATCGTTAGTGGGGGCCACTCCATCCATCCAACCTCTACCCCCTCCTCAGCCCAATTGAGAAGCTGGTCTGAGCATCCTCATGCATACCCCAGGCTTCCCCCTCCCTCCTCACCTCCCCCTGCAGTGCCCCATCCTCCCGGCTCAGACTCTACATACATCACAGCCAGTCTGTGACGCCCTCCTCACCAGACAACCAGCATCCCACCATGCCTGCTACTTCTCCTCTTTGAGGTCTCACAGCACACCTCTCTGTATCACCCACATCGCCACTTAATTAGACACCCTATGACAGTTGTGCAGTGTGTGGTTCTTGCTTCCCCAACTAACGATAGGCAGTTTTCTGACAAAACCCTCATCCTATGTTTCTTCTACGTTCTGGCAGCTGCCAAGAACATTCCTTGGTAGAGAAAGTGTTCAATGGGTCTTTAGTTTAATTGATCTCCATTCGCCCACAATGGGACGGCTTTATCCAGTTTGGCTCTTTCCAGTTAGGAACAGTTGATTTTGGAAGGAAGAAAGGTCAAGAGATTGAATTGTACATCAAAGGAAAACAATTTGCTTCCAGATTCCTAATTTTTCCCACGACTTGCTTTGAAGTGGCTAAAGGATGTGAAATTACCCTCTTTGATCGTGGGGATTCAGTGACTCAAACTGGCTTACGATCTGACTTAAACACAAACGCCAAGTATTCTACAGCCCTCTTCTAGTTCTGGGGGCTCACAAGGCAGGCCTTGCCCTGAGCCACGTCTTGGAGAGCTGAGTATTCCGATCCTTTCATCTTCAGTCTCGGGGGCTTTCAAGGAAAGGACACTCGGGGAAAAACACTCTTGCATTGTCTCAAAGAAATTGCCTCTGCCATGGCGTCTTCGTCACTCTAGGCAGGTAGCCCAGAACCCCAGTCCACGTGCCCTCCCCACACACACAGGGCTGTGGGGAAGGGGTCCACTCTGGGTTGACCTGCCCTGGCCTCCCGGCTCACTCCTTCACACCCCATCAATGGCTTGGCCTCCACCATGCCCTGTCTGGCTATCAGCGAGTCATACAACATCAAGGCTTGACTACCTCATTAGTGTAGACTCATCCTGAGTGTCAGAACTCGTTCCTACGGGTTCCCCGCCAGGAGGTAACCAGGGGTTTTAAATCGAACCCATTATAATTAGATCACTTTATCCAGTCCAAAAGTCCTTATGAGCTTTTCTCCTGAAGGTCATTAACCCATAAAAACAAACATAATGATGAAGGAAAATTTGATATCTTTCCTGTAATGAGGGATTTTTCAGAGGAAAAGAAGAGAAAGTATATGGCATATCTTTTTTTTTAATTAAGAATAAGAGTTGAGTGTCGACCTATGAACCAGGAGGTCACGGTTCGATTCCTGGTCTAGGCACATGCCCGGATTGCGGGCTTGATCCCCAGTGTGGGGCATGCAGAAAGCAACCGATCAATGATTCTCTCACATCATTGATGTTTCTCTCTCTTTCTCCCTCTTCTTCCTCTCTGAAATCAATAAAAATATGCTTTAAAAAAACAACAATAAGAGCCTTCAGGTTATTCAATAAATATGGCAACTTATAGAACATGACTTATTTTAATATTAATGACAACTAGGGGCAAGTGAAGGGAAAAAGGGGGGATTCAATCGATGGACATAGAGAAGAATTAGGAAGAGACAAACAGAGGGGCAACAGAAGAGGAAGCTAAAAGCCCTCCCCTCCCACTGATCTCACCATTCCCGGACCTCCCATAGGGCCAAAAGCCCCTCGATCCAGCCCTTGTAAAGGTCACCCATTCCTACAAGCCCTCCTGGGTTGAAGCCAGCTTTGTGAGCTCTCCTCACTGATGAGGGGAGCCCCTCATTTCCAGCGGCTGGGCTCTCCTGCTCTCTATCTGGCTACCCCATCTGCCCTTTTCCACAGGGGCCCTTCGGCAGCCTGCGCAGACATTCCCTAACCAGCAGCACCCAGTGGAAATGGGGTGCTGATCTCCGCAAAACTGCACTTTGCCAGCCCAGGCACCATGGCCGGAGCACCTTCGTGACCTCCAGACACGCTCAGCTCTGTGACTGACAGGGCTCAATAAAGGACTGACAGACGAGGAAGTAAATACACCAACAAATTTCATAAACTATAAATAACTGTATTAGTAACATGCTTTTTAAAATAAATGTATCTAAACCAATCTTTGGATCATGTTTTTCCTAACCTAGTGAACTATATATTCTCTCAATCACATGTTTTCAACTCATATGTTTTAAATAACATTATAGGCCATGATTATCTTTCAAAATGTGTATATTTTCTCTGGTTATGAAATACATTATCACTGTGAAAAAGTGCTGCAATTATACAAAAAATAATAAAACATTATAATTATATATCAATATATGAGATAAATGTCTCCTGTAATCCCACCCTGTAATCTTATTATATGTTCCTCCAAATTTGTTAAATAATAGAGTAACATCATATATACATTTAAACTAAGCAGCATAAATAATAGTTTCTGCACCTAATTATGTTAGGAAAACTTTCTAAGAAATTGTTTTATCAATCTTGATTTTGATGGCAGGTCCATCCTTTTATGTTTCTTCCCCTCTCTGAGGTAAGAGCTGCCTAACTTAACTATTTAAAATGTTTTACAAGGTTAACCAAAAACCAAGATGGTTCCTTAGGGATCACTAAGTGCTTTTCAAGGTCTTTTTATTGTTCTGTGTTGCATCGAAATTAGAAGACATGTGGTTTCCTAAACTCTGTCTTTACTTAACTGTTTGGGGTCAATGGAAGAAGGAAGTTAGGAGCAAAGGAACCAAATACTTAAACAGAAAATGTGGACGTCATGGCCATATGACCATAACACAGAGGAAGGGTGGTGGGATGTGGGATCAGCAATATTGGGATCGAATTTGTTTCCCAAAATAGGTTTCAAGTTGTGATGATCAATTTTGTGTGTCAACTTGACGGGGCTGAGGGAAGACAGACAGACAGACAGGCAGTGGAACGTTATTTCTGGGTGTGTCTGAGAGGGTGTTTCCGGAAGAGATTGGCTTTTGAATTGGTAGACTGAGTTAAGAAGATCATCTGTCCTCATGAATGCATTGGGCATCATCCAATCCATTGAGGGCCTCAATAGAACAAAGAAACTAAGGAAGAGTGAACCTGTTCTCTTTATGCCCTGGGACATGCCTCGCCTCCTGCTCTGGGACATCCATACCCTCCCACCCTGAGACATCAGCTCTTCTGGTTAGTAGGCCTCTGGACTCAGCCCATCAGCCCCACTGGTTCCCAAGCTTTCAAATTCAGACCAAATTATAGTACCGACTCTTCTGGTTCTGCAGTTTGCAGAAGGCATATGTTGGGATGTCTTGCTCTCCATAACTGTGTGAGGCACTTCCTATAATAAAGCCCCTCTTTTATATGCATTTACATTCTAGCGGTTCTTTTTCTCTGAAAAATCCAGACTAATACACAAGTATTACTTCTACCTGAGGATACCTCTCAAACCTGTGTTCTGAGGAAGGAGCTTTCTATATCAAGGTGTTCTCAGAGCCACTGACATACATTCCTGTGGGGTGGAAACGCTGCAGAGGGAGGTTAGACACAGCGGGCCCGGGTGCTGGGTAGATGAGCAATACACTCTGCAAATGATGAGGATGAGGCTAAAACACCTTCCCCTAGGTTTCACCTCTTCCACCGAGTCAATGCTATTGGTTTCTCCATGTTTCATTTCTTGAAGCCGTGAGGAAATTGTTGATATTTTATAGAACAATGCATCCTGAAAATGTCCCAAGGAGTAAAGGTCCCTCTAGACCAGCGGTTCTCAACCTGTGGGTCGAGACCCCTTTGGGGGTTGAATGACCCTTTCACAGGGGTCACCTAAGACCATCGGAAATCACACATATAATTACATATTGTTTTTGTGATTCATCACTATGCTTTAATTATGTTCAATTTGTAACAATGAAAATACATCCTGCATATCAGATATTTACATTACGATTCATAACAGTAGCAAAATTACAGTTATGAAGTAGCAACGAAAATAATTTTATGGTTGGGGGGTCACCACAACATGAGGAACTGTATTAAAGGGTCGTGGCATTAGGAAGGTTGAGAACCACTGCTCTAGACTAAAAACTGGAAAATCGCAGCACCCGCCCCAGCTGCATGGGACTCGGCAGGTGCCCTCCAGCTTTCAGGAGCGGGGACCCTGTGAAAATGCAGGTCTGGGGCAGCAGATTGGGTGGGACTGAGACTCAGCATGTCTAACCCGGTCCCAGCAGAGGCCGATGCTGCTGGTTCCAGGACCACACTCAGAGTGGCCAGGATTAGAGCAGCATGTTTCCTTTTCCTGGGCTGGCGTCCTACCTTCCAATGAAGGCAACTCAGACCTGCATTGGATCATCTCTAAGGACTCTGCCTGTCGTGAAATCCTGTTTTCTTGGGAGGCGATACAAAGGATCAGTGACAACCACATGCAGACAGCAGAGTTGTCGAGAGCCGGGTTCGAATCCTAGCCCCTTAAGCCCACACAATGTTCACAGCAGTATTTTTCAGAAGAGCAAAAAAAAAGTGAACATGGCCCATTTGTTCATCAGCTGATAAGTGGTTAAGTGAAATATGGCATATGCATACTGTGGAATATTATTCGGCAACAAAAAGAAAGAGGTAGTGCTATGTGTGACAACATGGATGAAGTTCTAAAATATTATGCTAAGTGAAAGAAGCCCGTCACAAAAGACTAACAATTACATGATTTCATTATATGAATTGCCCAGAACAGGCAAATGCATAGACAGAAAGCAGATTAGCAGTTAGCTACTTAGGGTTGTGGAGGGGAACACAGAATGAGCAGCAACTGCTAATGGGTATGAGGCTCCCTGGTGCAGTGACAAATGTTCTGGAATCAGATACTGGTGATGGTTGTGCAACTTTATGGATATACCAAAACCCATTACATTGTATACTTCGAAAGGGTGACTGTGATGGTATTAAATTTTATTGCAATAAAGCTGTTTTTTAAAGTTCTAGCTCCTTCACTCATAAAAGCTGTTCATAGAAGCTGCATCCCTAATGGGAAGCATGTCGGGCAAAATATTTATAGAGTTGAGATTATGGTAAAATATGCGCAATCGAGCAATGGAATTTGCACTCACCGCTCTTCGTTTTTTATTAGAGACTCCCATTTTTCCAAGCAATATCATTACCTGAGTTTGACAATCCCATCCCCTCAACCGTTATTTGCTGAGGTCCTGGGAACCTTGGCACAAAAATGACTGGAAACAGCTATTAACTCTCTTACCTGGTTTGATTCTTTCACAACTATTTTGTTACTGTCCACAAAAATCTCTGAAAACCATTACTCACATCATCTAGTTTATGCAAAACTCCCTGGGCTGGGAGCAAAATTGCACTGTGGAATCTATGTCCCTAAAACAACCTTCCCGTGTGCTACAAAGAAAATAACCCTTATGCTGTGGATAGACAGATGAGCAATTGTGAGATTAGCAGCAAAACAACCACCTTCAAACAGGGCCACTTTCCCACAGGGAAGGGGAAGCTCTCTTACGGTCTCTGCCCTGGTGACTCTCATTTCCTACAGCAAAACCTCAAGAAGAACTTTCCAAAGTCAGCAATCCGGACAAAAGGAGCCTTTACTTGGAGAAGCACTCAATAGACCATTGTGTGGGTCCTAATTGCCTGGACTGCTCTTTGTTCTGAATGAGTCCAGGGCTCAGGAGGAGCCTGGGGACCACCAGTTCAGGGCAGCTAGTGACAACCACTTGTAGTGCACAGAGGCTGACCCAGGGAAGCAGAAGGGGTGGTGTCCCCCCATAACCACCTCGCAGCCTTTGGGGAGGAGAGGTGACCACAGGATCCTGGAGAGAACACATCACATCATGAAGTGGAGAGCAAGGCAGCCGGGGTCAGGCGGGAGGGTTGCTGAGGCATGGGCTGCGAGTGAGACGGCGAGTTCGGGTGAGACTGAGGGCTCACCAGGAGGCAGCGTGGCTTCCACCAGCTCATGCCACTCGTGACAATGTCCACAAGCTCATTTCCCTCTGCCTCCTGTTCTCAAAGCCCCCCTCTGCCCTTTATTTTTATGGCAGATAAAAATACGGGGTGCTGCCTTATCTGAGCCCCCGGGGGAGCACTTGTGGGAGTTCAAAACCAGGACTGGGAGCCTGCAAGCCTCCACTCAGAGAAGCGAAGGAGGCCTCCTACACCGTGTGCCATTGCCTGGCCACGGGAGGGTGTCAGTAGGCCAGGGGTGAAGCTGCCAGCCACCTACCACCTGCCAGCTCGTCACCTGTGACTTCATCTCCGACCACATCACCTTGGTCATTTGATCCCTTATTGCCAGGGAGACCATCAATGTCCAGAGGACTATGACACTCTGCCGCACAGTCCAGAGCTAAGCAGGAACCTGGTCAACTGTCTACTTCTGCCCTCTGGAGGCGGGTGCTTCTCTCTTCTGCTCACCAGGGAACATACAGTAACCCAGTGACCCAGTGTCTGCAGATCATTGAGCACCAGCCCCAGTAAAACTCTCTTGGAATAACAAACTTTAAATATATTAGTGATATGCAATGACAGAACCATATAAGTTTTAGCAACAAGGACATGAGAAAGTCTGACAGGAAGTGCTCACTCTGCCGCTGTTCACCCCCTACCCAACCCCCGCCTTCCATTCCAAATGTGCGCCTCAGAACCGTCTCCGCTAAGCTCCTCTGTCCTACAGGACAACTGTCACGGGCGTGAACAATAAACCCTTTGCCACCTCTGAGCTAATCCAGTTTTCAATATGCCTGAAGACATGGAGGGCAAGGAGACTACGGGACGCTCATTCATGTCACTAACATTAACTAAGCATCTACTCTGTGCCAGGCTACTGTTAAACATGGAGGAGACCATGGTGGCCAAAAGGGGCACAGTTCCTGCTCAATGGCAGAACAGAAGCTCACCCACAGCTCTCCTGACTGTAAAAGAGTATGCAGCTGACACCTCCCCCTCCCCCCCCGGGTTCACACCTATTCTCTGTGCAGTGTGCTCTGCACCTGACCTTTGCCAGGGTCCAGAGCAACTCAGCAATGAAAGCAAGTCCCCTCCTGGGGGCACACACCCTCTCCTACCATCTGGAACTCCTGTCAGCTCTCCACTACAGAATTTCCTCAGGAACCAATTTCCTAAACTTTCGGGTCAGCTCTTGACAAAGAGCAGGAACTCGTTTTCCAAAGACTCCTTCCCACACATATGCATTCCATAATTACATAGATCAGGACACAGGGGGAAATATGCATGAAAATGGCTTGATTTGTGGAAACAATAATGCTTATTCTGGCGCAGCCACAGAGCCCTGGAGCTCCCCCCACAGACCCACTGCCACCCCGTAACCTCCAACCACCTCCCCTGGGGCTTGCAAAAGCCCACACTCAGAACATTCGACTGCCCTTAAATCCCGGTCAGCACCAACCGCTTTCACGTTATGATCGAACTGAACAGGATGAGGCCTTACAACCCCCTGTGGAACCTGCCATTCCTGCCAAGTGACTTTCATGTCGGCATCAGCTGCCTGTTGGTCGGGGGACGGCTATATAGGAAGGGTTTGATTTCTGGGAGCTTGTGATGCACTTTGGTTTTCATGTCCCACACATACCATTTTGTACCCCCAGGACCAAAGGACAAGGTGGTGCCTTACCCAGCCTGCAAGGGCATGGGGCTGAGGGAGAGTCGAATGCTCTGGAGCCGTGGCCCTCCTCCCAGTGACAGCCCTCGGCCAGGCAGCTGCCTGCAAGGCCTTCGGCTGGCTCCATGACAGAGGCTGTCAGCAAGGCTGGAGATCTCTGAGTGTGGTTTGCACAGGCCCCTTCATCTGTGCCCAAATCCACAGAACCTAACCATGGGAAACATCTCCTTAAGTTTCATAGAGACGAATCAACAGGAATCACCCTGCCCGACAAGGTCAGGACTCCCGTGTGCAGCTCAGGACCCGGTGCCCGGCTGGGAGCTGGGCTGGGGCCCATGGGCTTATATACAGCAGAAAACTTCACCCCAGCTCTCAGGAGGCACCAGCGTGGTCACAGTTCTAAGGGGAACGCTCCCTACGGACAGCAACGCCAAAGTCACGAGGCAGCAACAGACTTATCCCCGGGGTACTGAGTCCCTTACACAGCGCTCCTCACAGTCTGAGCCTGGTGATGTCATCCACGTGCTGCATGTCTAGCCTCCCTCTGTCCCAGCTCCGGAAGTCGCAGCCTTGTCTGTGGTAGTCCCCTCATACCCCCAGGACAAGGCCAGGACCTGCAGCCCAGAGGGGCTCAATGTCACCTATGGGACTGATGGGCCTACATTCTTGCCACCCCCACCTGGCAGTGCCCTGTGCTGGGGTAGGGGGGGAGGGGGGAGTGGGAGGGTGCAGAGCAGAGACAGGCAGCTACAGGAGGGAGTGGGAACCCCACAGGAGAAGCCAGAAGAGCTGGGGCTGGACCAACTCCACCAGCCACCTTGAAGGGATGCCTCCACGAGCCACAGGCCTCTCCCCCATAAAGCACTGGGGTGGGGGCAGAGTCTATGATCACTAAAATCCTACCACCTGCTCAGTCTGCCTGTTCCCCCTTCCTTTGCACTGGCTCACGGGACACGGACAGGTAGGGCTCTGGGCCACTCCTCTTCCACAGCTGTGGGGGGCACCCTTGTCCACAGCATGCGCCCACGGCCGTCTCCAGAGCCCCAGCTGCACATTCCTGTGTCTCAGTCCCTATCTTATCACCCTGTTCTCTCCCCACCACCCCCTCCTTCCCTGTCCCCAACTGACGTCCCTGACCATCAGGGTCCTTATCACCTTGTCTGGCTGGCTATTCTTAGCACCACATTTTCCCCTCTCGGCCCTGAACTCCTCGGGCCAATCTGGGCCCCTCTGTGGTAGGAGACTACCACAGACAAGGCTGCGCCTTCCGGAGCTGGGACATCACCCAGCCGGGTGCCGGGTGGCCTCAGTCCACAGGGTCTTTAAGGTGGAAGGGACAGCAGAGATGCTCTGGCCACCCTGGGGCCCTGCGAGCGATGAATCTGGCTGCTACGGAGTTACTATTCCCACTTTGTTGCCCGCCCCCCACCCCACCACATACACACACACACACACACACACACACACACACACACACACCAGGAGCTCCACACGAGCGCCCGTCTTCATGCCAGCGTGCAGTGGGAGGGAGAGTGTGCAGGAGCCGGCGTCCACCCTCACTCTCCCGCTGAGCACAGACCTACCCTCGGCCTTCAGACTGTGCAAATATCTTTGGGATTTCTTGCCATTTGAGTTTGTTTTTTAAAGTGTCTGCTTTTCCGCCGGGTCTGCAGTACAGACACCCAGGCCAGGGATGATGTCTAGTGTCATCCCACCACCTGCCCGCAACATGAGCACCCCAAGTCGTATCAGCGCTGGAAGTAAGGCAGTGGAGTGCGTCTTTGAGGGCTGGGACACCACTCACCAGTGACACAAAGGCCAGCACGGAGCACGTCTAGGGTGCTGGACAGTGACAGCACTTTGCACATGCTCTTTTGTTGTTGTTAATACTCACCTGAGGATATTTTTCCATTGATTTTTGGATAGAGTGGGAGAGGGGGGGAGAGACAGAGAGAAACATCGATATGAAGGAGACATGTCGATTGGTTGCCTCCCACACGTGCCCCAATCAGGACTGGGAATCTAGCCCGCGACCAAGACATGTGCCCTTGACCAGAACCGAACCTGGGACCCTACAGTCAGCAGGCGGATGGATGCTCTATCCACTGAGCTAAACCACCTAGGGCTACACATGCTCTTAATGGATCCTCCTGACAGCCTCGTGAGGAGGGAATGGTGTTTTCTCTGTTTTGTAAATGAGCAAACTGAGGCTAGGTAAACCACGTGACCTACCTCCACCCCCACTATAAACTGAGGAGCTGGGATTCAAATCCAGGCAGTCAGAGCCCTTTACCTCTGGCTCCCTCCTGCCCGTCCTGCGGGAGAGCATCGAGGGGCAGCCACAGGTGACAGTGCCACCTCTCCACCCGCAGAGTGTTTCTCTCAGAAACACAAGGTACATGGGAACAGGCACTTCTGGCTTTAAATGTTGCAGGTCCTTTCTAACCACCTCAGAAAACATTATTCTGCGGAGTGTTGAGGTCTGCCATAAGTATTAGGAGGTCACTGGAAGAGCAAACTAAAAGCACCGAGGGTGCTTCAAGTCTAAGACAAAGACGAAGGTGGGGAGCACCCAGGAGAGGTTTCCCACTCCGAAATGCAATGTCTTCTTCAGCATCTTTAAAGAGTTGGACTTGCTGGTCAGAGTGAACGGGGTCTGGGAAGACCAGTCCAGGTGGCCAAACTCAGAGACAGGCTCACGCAAGGCATGAAGGCAAACCCACCCATTTACAGTGAGCCATGCCCGTGCAAGGCAGCCTGGGAGTCTCCCTCTCCCTGGGAAAAACGTGGACCACAGTAACTCCCCCAGGGGCACGGCAGCTCTGCCGGAGAGCCAACATGTCCTTATTTCTTCATGAGATTTGTGTTATGGGGCGTGGGAGAAGGTGGAGGGGGGCGGGCATGCAAGAAGGTGAGAGAGCCAGATTGTCTAAAAACAACTGACAAGTATTATCTACTTTGAGGACTTGCTCTAATTTTATGCTTTAGAATTGAGGTCAGATCTGATCTCAGTCTCAGGCAAAATATATGTATACATGGAGTGGAGAGGATGGAAAATCTAAGCTTAACGTGACTTAGAAGGATTTAGATTAGGAGGGGGGAGGGGCGGAATCCACGCCTCTCTCACTGCCCTCATGGCAGGTACTATTCCTTTGAACTCCCTGAGTCCAGATACAGCCTCAGAGTCATTCTTAACACAGCATTCTGAGGATCCAGGATCAATCAATAGAAGTTGGCTTTTGAGATAATAGTTTCTTGGGATCCTTGTTTACACCAACCATCTCTGACAGATGTTAGATGAACCTAGAAATATTAGGAGGATATTGGCCATGCTTTCTCCCATGACATCCTGGAAGACTGTGGGACAGGTCATAAGCTAGAAGGGCCTCCACAAGGGCTGGGAGAAGTGCTGCACGTCCTGGGCTAACTCGCTCCTACCCCAGGGCTCTGCAGAAGCCAGGTGACGAGTCTCCCCTCATCAGCCCAGGCCTCATGTCATTCTAGGTCTCTTCTGGACCCACGGTTACGGGAAGGTGGCCACAAATACCCTTGGGTGCTCCTCTGAAGTTATGATATCCACATCTGTCTACTTTTACCTAAAACTGTCACACCAATTTTATTATATATTAGAGGCCCAGTGCAAGAAATTTGTGCATGGAGGGTGGGCTCTCTCAGCCCAGCCTGCACCCTCTCCAATTCGGGATCCCTCTCACAATCCGGGACCACTGACTCCTAACCACTCGCCTGCCTGCCTGCCTGCCTGCCTGATCACCCCTAACCACCTCTGCCTGCCAGTCTGATCGCCCCTAACTGCCCTCCCCTGCTGGCCTGATAGCCCCCTAACTGCCCTTCCCTGATGACCTGATCACCCCTAATTGCCCTCCCCTGCCAGCCTGATTGCCCCTAACTGCCACTGCCTTTGCCCCCACCACCATGGCTTTGTCTGAAAGGACATCCAGAAGACATCCGGTCTAATTAGCATATTACCCTTTTATTAATACAGATTATTTTTAAAGTTTAAAGCATTTCAAGGAAATCTGCCTGTGTTTGTTCTGTGTGTGTGTGTGTGTGTGTGTGTGTGTGTGTGTGTGTGTGTGTCTGTGTGGGCAGCTAGCCTATGTATGTTCAGGACTAATAGTACCAAAGAAAGGAGGGAGGGAAGAGAGACAAATGGAGGACAAAGAAAGAGGCTGAGAGATGGGTCTTTGTTCTTGCTTCCATTGACCAAACCACCACCACCTACTCCTTGGGGCCTCCCTTCCCATCTCTGCCTCATCCCGGCCCTCCTTCCCCTGGGGACCCACCCACATCGCCCTCCTGACTCTGCATCTCTTGCTCTCTCTCTCTCTCTCTCTCTCTCTCTCTCTCTCTCTCCAGTTGCACACAGATCCTTTCCACTGCTGCAAGCTATCGCACTGGCAGTCTCCAAAGGAAAAGAAATGCAATGTCTCTTCACTGTGAGTTGGTGGAATTTTATCTTCTTGACCCAAGTTTCCCTGGCTGGGCCTGACTCACCCCACAGGAGCTAATCTGCCCCTGGCCCAGGCCTCCTGGGTGCTGGGGCTTAGGCTCATCCCCGGCACAGCCCGGGCTCAGCCCCCAGAGGTACCCCGAGGTCAGCCTCGCCCCACATCTCAATCGGCAGCAAGTGAGCTGCCCCCATTCAGAACCTTTCCTGGAAGAATTTTAAGAGCAGCAAAATGTCCTTCAGGAACCATTGGAACATTATTAATGAGAGGAATGTTTATTGCTCTGTAACGGACTTGTACTTTCCTAATCCTTTCCCCAGATACCTTTTATCAGAGAGGCATGCAGTTCATTTCTTCCACACGTCACTGTAGACACAGTCATCTGAAAACTCAAGTGGAGTGGCATGTTGCCCAAAAGAATTATCAACCTAACCACAGATACGGTCCACGTCGAATGCCAGCCACTGAGAACAGAAGGCTCTTCTGACTAAAATTAAAGATGGTTCCTTCCTCCTATTTAATCTCATTGCAAAAAACTACCTGCTCTAAACAACTGATGAAAATATTTCTATCAGTATTGTGGGTTTCTTTTTAGCTTAATCAATCTTCTCAGGGAATTTATGTCTCTGAGTATCTTATCAGTAAACAGGGGCCCAAATAAGAAAAAAAATACTCTTTTAAAGACTATTATTATATTATTAACCTATCCATCTCTTTGAAGAAATTATTGGATTTAATTTTTCCAACTTCCAATGTTTTCTACAGCTTAAAAGCACAAGAAAACACTGAGAATATTAATATTTATATTTTCTTCAGATAAATTGGCACTTGGGCTCAATGCTTGTCACAGCCTGCAAGAGACTATCAGAAAGAAATTATGTAATTCTGACAGAAGAGAGATCATGGAAACCAAAGACAACCACCTAACAAATTTGGATTTTACTGAAATTGTTTAACTCTAGAGATAAAAATTAAGTAACCTCTGGAGATAAAATTCCCATCAACAAAGCTGTCAATCTTTAAAAAAAATACCCAGCAATTATGCAAATCAGAGTTACAATGGGTTGGTGTGCAACTGACAGATCATTGTTGGATGCCGTCTCTAAACTACTGGGAACCTTCGAGGGTCAGTAACAGATAATCTGAAATAATCAGACTTTCCACCATCGAACCCATCCAAGAAGAGAGAATGGAAAGGAGGCAGCCGGAGGGGAACCTACTTGCTTGTACCCAAACAGCTTCACAAAGCCCCGAGCAGGTGTGACTCCTTTTTTCTCCAGCACCTGGCCCGTGAGCAATCCTATGGGCCAGGGCATAGGAACAGTTAAGGCAGCCCAGAACTCTCTACTAGAAAAAAGAATGACAATAAAGCAAATTTAATAAAAACAGGTTGTAGAAAATCCTCTAAAAGTCACCAAAACTTTTACTTTTGCATATTTTTCTATGTGGAGCCCAAGTTCCTAGATCTGAAAGGGACTTTTAAGATCGTCCAGTCTGACTTGATTTTGTTGAAAAAGAAATGAAAAACTCAGGCTTCGGAGGAATTGGCTCGGGTCCCCGGTAATTTGTGACAGACCCATGACTAACGCAGAGGCCTTCCAGCTCCCAGGCAGCACTCTGTCCACCACATTACCCAGGCCTTGTGAGTCCTGCTGCTTCTTACACAACAGGCAGGCAGAACCCCAAGTCTGCAAGGCGAGCTACTTACCTTCCAAGAACTTATTGTTGAATTAGTGACTTGAAATTAAAAAGAAATTTCCCTATGAAAGCAATGTGGCCTGTGTTGGATGAGTTCCCAAGCTAGTGAACTTAGAAGCTGTGAGAAGCGGAGGTGGGCAATCCTTGAGCCTTCTGAGATTCCTTAAGTCCTCAACTACCTTGGATCATAAGCCAAGTCACTGTCAAACCAGGAGGGCAAAGTGGGTACATAGAAAGCTTGGAATGAGACCAGCCTGAGTTCAAAGTCAGGTTCGCCCAACCTTAGCAGACAGCTATGGACTTCATTCTCTTAGTAAGAATCTAATGGAAAAAGAGGAGGGTGGGTGGAGGAAATCCTTTTACTCTCAGAGTACGCACCCACTGTGTTGGTCTGTGAGAAATCAAATCAGTCCTTCTCCTTTTAGGAAAAAGTGAAGAGAAAGAAATGGTGAGCCCTAGCCAGTTTGGCTCAGTGGATAGAGCGTCGGCCTGCGAACTGAAAGGTCCCAGGTTCATTCTCTTAGTAAGACTCTAATGGAAAAAGAGGAGGGTGGGTGGAGGTTCGATTCCGGTCAAAGGCACATGCCCAGGTTGTGGGCTCAATCCCTAGTGGGGGACTTGCAGGAGGCAGCTGATCCATGATTCTCTCTCATCATGGATGTTTCTATCTCTCTTTCCCTCTTCCTTCCTCTCTGAAATCAATAAAAATATATTTTTAAAAAAAGAGAAAAAGAAATGGTGAGAAGGCCTGTCCCTCGGAGGAAGGAGAGCAGCCCTAGGGAAGGAATGGATGGTGTCAATGGAAAAGGAAGAGGTAGCCAACCCCAGAGCAGGGCAGGAACAGAGGAGCCCAGGAGGACTTGCCCAGAGGCACCTTCCAGCCCTGCCCTCTTTACTCTGCAGGGAACCCCTGCTGCTAGCTATCAGGTCCCTCCCTCTCCATTCCCAGCCTGTGCACCTCTCCCATCTTCACCTCTTCCACCAACTCATCTGCTCCAACCTGGAGTCACCACCTGCCACTCAGACTCTGGGGAGACTTCACCTCCCCTGCTCTGCAGGTGAGGGGGTGAAATAGGGCCAAGTAGGGGACTTAATAACCATCTGCTCCATGGAAGGCTCCTCACTGGCACTTCACAGACTCGCTACATCAACCCTCTGATGCGCATCTCAGTGTCCTAACCTCACCAATCAGGCAGCATGCTCAGAGAGGTTCAGTGACTTGCCCAAGGCTACATGGTAAGCAAATGGGGATTCAACTCTACCCCTGAGTGACCCCATGGGAGAAGAGGAAGGTGTGTCAGCTGGCACTGTGAACACACACCGCACACAAAAGTTAGGAACTACTGAACTCCACAGTCCACACAGTGTGGTGCATACACTGCTGGGCCTATTCAGAAAACAGTTTCTAGAAACACCTCACGGGAAAATGACCCCCAGAAAGAGCAGGAGCTCAGAGGAAACATGCAGACACATCCCTGCCCACCTGTGGCAGCAGCTGCGTGGCCTTCTCCTTTCTCATCCTATCAAGCAAGACTGTCAGACTCTGTAGAATCCGTTTCAGCTCTACCAACTCTACTCATAAAAGCCAACTACAAATGCTTCCCCCTTGTTTTCCTCTTTGAAGACTCTGGTTTTTTACTGCTGGATTCAGACACCTTAGTGTTTGGATTTAAGCCAAAATACTTGCAAAAACCAGATGTTCTGTACAGAAGCTTGTGTCTCCCACAGTTTTCTATCACATCTGAAGATGCTATTCCTCGTGGTCAATCCACCAATGCTGGTGGCTACAGCTCCCACAGGGTCTGCGTGATGACCCATCACAGGCAGGCCCTAACCAAGTGAGGACTCACACAGCTGTGCTTCAGCCTGGCACCAGGTTCACTGAAAAATGCACGCCAGTATCACAGCAATCCTCAATGGCTTTTCAAATCCATGCTGAAATCTCTCGAACAGACATCAACATACAGCAAAATACCCTCAAGGTTTTCTTCGCCTTCTCTCTTCCCCATGTCATCTACATCTTGGCAACTGTTCCCTTAACTTTCTGGACCCCGTCTCTCTGGACACCGTCTTTCCCAGAACTTTCTGGACTCCATCTCACTTGCCACTTGCCAACCTGCTGGTCTACCCTTCAGCTCTCTGCTGTATCTCCCCTTTCTCATCTCTCCCCCGTTCTTCTCTTCACTGTCCCACAAAACTAGTGGTGCAGGTGCGAAAAGGGGAAACGTAATCCTCCTCCAAAGGGAGAAGCACACTGCAGAGTCTTTCTTCTCAGACTTATACTCATCGGCACTACTTGGTGCTCTGACAGCCACCCCAGGACAGAGGGAGATGGTAGTCATCATTTTGCGGCTCTGCTTCACATGAACAGGCAAGAGCTGGGGTGTGCACAGCCCTGGACTTCACGCAGGGCTCTCTCGGGAAGTGCGGGGCAGTCAGAGAGCTCGACACAGGACAGCAATGGAAACGAGTCCCTCTCTGACCCCATCCCTGACACTGCCACCCTGGGAGGCCCACAGACTGGAAACCCTTCCCCACCCCTCCCAGGAACAACCCCTGCTCCAAGGAACTGTCAGGGCCTCATTGAATAGTTAGAAAATTACAGGCTGAACGATTTCTATAGCCCTACTCCTATTCCATCCTTACCTATGGCATAAGAACACATCTGTTTTTACAAGAAGTGACCATGTCTTTTCAAAATACCTCCTAATGCATTATAATCAACTGCCTTGTCTTTCTCTCTCGGGAAGAAAAGGAAAACATCAGCATGGCCAACCTACGCTGAACTCCTGAGCAGGTGCAATAGATACACTCTCCGCCTGAACCTCAGTCCAAGGGCCACCTTTTGCATTTGTCGGAAAACTACTTCTTTCTCATCACTGTCAGAGGTTGACTCATCACAGGCCACCAAAGGTCTTGCAAAGACGGAAAATCATGCATAGCTAAGGCACTGTGCGAGGCCTGCAGTTAATTATAACTGCACAGGGGCCCAGGAGCCGGCTCACCGGTCACTGTTCACTGCTCCGGACAAAAGGAGTCCAACAGGAACAGAGCCCCATTAACTCCACGGGGGGCCTGGGAAACATCGGAAAAGTACAGGCCCTCAGGGATGCAGATCCAAATGCCAATGCAGAGCCAGGAGATGCTCACTCCAGCAGGTGGCTCCCGCCATAAACATGCCACATGGACAGTGACTGGGAGGGAAGGGCAGGACCAAGCCGCAGATGGACAGGGATGAACTGTCACTCTCCTGAAGGCCACAGTCCCATCCATCTGTGTCTACCATCTCCCCAGGCAGTAGCTGCAGCCAGAATCAAGATGTGTGCATGTGTGCATGTGCCCATGTGTGCATGAGTGCACGTGTGCAGTCAACGTGGGAATGTGCACAGGAAACACTGAAATGTGTGTGCCAATAACTGCTGACTCATCTCAGAGCCTCTGGAAGGCAGGACGGCCCACAATATGGTTTATATTTTTATCTATTTTTTTTTATTCTTTGGCTCTTTCCCTTGTACCTGTGATCCCAGCTTCAAGAAGAAAATGAAAGTTTCACAAACATTGCCAGCACCTGCCTAAATGAAAAACAAGCCTCCTGTAATAAAATTGTATTAAAAAGTTTTTTCTCACAAAGAATCGTGATAGATTACCACTGTAGAGATACGATCAGAACAGAAGATCTACTGTGAAACACTCAAAATGCTTTCCCCTTCTTCTTCCCGCTCCATCCCAGTGCACTTCCCTAACCATTTTTGTTCTGAAATGCAAACAGTCCTTGACAATAGACTCCTCCCTGGGTTAGGACCCACAAGGCTGGATGGAAATGAGCGCCTTGGGTGGGCTCCATGCCAGTGGCAGGGAGAGAGACCGGCTGCCGGAGCTCTGCCCACGGCAGGTTCTGGAATAGTGACTGCAAGGCATAGCCCGGGAAATCAGGGAAGAAACTGAAGTGACTTCTGGTTAAGCCTGGCAGCGTGGATACCTGCAGTCTGGTTTAAGAAATGTGCCAACCCCCTGTTCTGTCATTTCCTTTCCAGTTTTCTCTGTTCTTGTGGGCTTATGCCTTTGTCCCTTAGAGACCGACCCTCATCTTGGTGGGTTTGAAGAGAAAAAAGGAATATGTGGGCCTTATTCTGACTTTACAGACTCGAGAAAGCTGAAACCTCAGTGTGGGTGAGAAGCAGTAAGTCCGTCCACACGGCAGAAAGCTGGGTGCGGCGAGAGCTGCAAAAAGGACTGGTTGAACATTTTAAAAGGAGCAGTTAGATGCTGGGACACCCTTTGCCATGTTAGAGACACAGGAAACCACCAACTGTGTCCCAATCATAGCCCACAAAGTGGGGGTGGGGAGCATGGAGACAGGACAGAGGTTGGACGGATGGGTTTCAGGAAAAGTCAAGAAAAAAATGGAACTGATGGAATTTCTGGTGCATCCAGATTGAGAATTTTTTGGGCTCTGTCAGAATCCAGGGACATATTCATAATAGAGGCGCAGAAAAGCAAGCAGACTCCTATGTCCTGACATCCTCTGACTCACAGCTCCAGCCTTTTCCAGGCCTGGGAACCCCATCTGAAGGTTGTGGGCAATTAACACATGTAGGTGACGCTCATGTCCCCATGGGGGTACATGCTTTGTGACAGCAAAAACCAGGTCGAAAGCCTCCCCGAGGGGCCCTCTGTGGGACACAGGGGGAGCACACACCCTCCGCCTTTGCACAGTGCAGTGGGAGACAGAACCCGATTGTGGGGTCCCCAGACAACTTTGAAGACCAGCGCCTCCTTCTCACTAGCCCCGAGTCCACAGAGCTGGCTCTCCTCCGAGCCTCTTTTCCTCTGGTCTTACAGGACCCACCTCACAGAGTCCGGGGATCAAACCGTCCTGTAAATTAAAACGTTTGCCAAACAAAAGGTGTTTTATTACCCAGAGTTACATTAAGCTGATTCCTTGATCCTGATGTCTCCAGGGCGTATGAGCTGACACAAAAAGCTGACAGCAAATGAGTATGTGGTCCTGGCAACACCAAGGGAGTATTAAGCTCAGCAAAGAAGAAATCTGGCCAAAGAATGGAGTCTGTATTGTTAATTTCTTGAGAACCCTCCATCCTTACTATTTTTCATAGCAGCCGCACCATTTACTCAGCAAGGCCACTTCTGGGAATTTACCTAAAAGAATTAGAATCAAAATCTCAAAGAGATATCTGCAGTCCCATATTCACTGCAGCACTACTCCCAACAGCCAAGCTATGCAAACCACCTAAGTGTCCATCAATGGGAAAACGGGTAAAGAAAATGTTATGTGGGCACGTGCACACACAAACACACACACGCACACACTGATCAGTGGGCATCAAGTTTCAGTTGAGCAAGATGAGTAAGGTCCAGAGCTCTGCTGAACAATATTGTGCCTTTAGTTAACAATACTGTACACTTAATCTCATATTAAATGTTCTTACTACAATTAAAACACACACACACACACACACACACACACACACACACACACACACACATTCTAGTGGAGGTGAAAGATAGCCACCTCTGGTTTTCTTTTGACTTCTCAAATTCTTTGGGCTTCTTTACTTGACGGACACGGACAGCAGCAGGGGAATAATTCCAAGCCAGACAAGCCTGCTTCCTTAGTTCTCCTCCTGTTGGATGCTACCGCTCTGGAAAGGTGGCGCAGAAACGGAAAAGGCTCTCGAGATGCCTTTAAGATCAAAGCCTTAATGTCCTCAGCACTTATGGCACAAAAAAAGCCAAGAGGCACCCGCCTAAGTCTCCTAATTCCTGGTGACAATGAGCTGCAATCACAGATTGGCGGTGGCCAGTGGCTGGGAGGGTAAGTGGGACCCTGCATGAATCCCCTGGGCCTGGCTCGAAGGAACTCACAAGCAAACGAGGCTGCTGACTATGGAGGGACAGGAGAGCCGCTTCCAGGGGAAAGCAGAAGAAATCATGTGCAGGAAAGAAAGGAACTGGGAGAGCTGGGTGGTCTGACGTCTGTGCTGAGCAACTGCAGTGGCCAATTTCATTCTTACCCAGACAAGTTCATTCTGAACGTGACACCTCTGATAAACAAGTGCTCCAAGTGGGTGGGTCGCGACTGTCAGCCTGTCACCTGTGACTCCCTCCCATCACAGAGGATGTAGACTGCCCTGTGGAGGGCTGGGCTCCTGCCAGGAGGCTTTCTGAATCTGGGCACGCAGAATCCAGGGCATGGGGAGGAAAAGAGAGAAGAGAGAGGCACAAGTCTGAGGGATCGCCCGCCCAATTGGCTAAGTCAGTCTACTTTCCAAAGTGCTGAATGAGGGAAGAGGTAAGAAGGGCAACACCATTAGAGCAGCGGTTCTCAACCTGTGGGTCGAGACCCCTTTGGGAGTCGAACGACCCTTTCACAGGGGTCGCCTAAGACCATCGGAAAACACATATATAATTACATATTGTTTTTGTGATTAATCACTATGCTTTAATTATGTTCAATTTGTAACAATGACATTGGGGATCACCACAACATGAGGAACTGTATTAAAGGGTTGCGGCATCAGGAAGGTTGAGAACCACTGCCATAGGAGCTAGGTGGGGACACAGGGCACATTTTTTGGGATTTTCAACCCTGGCAGCTTTGAGTCCTGACAGACAAGGACAAGAGAGAAAGGGGTACTTGAATTCACTTGGAGGAAAGTAAAGAACCGATTTCGCTCTTTTGAAATGGCTTTTGGTTGTTGGATCCTTTCTTTACCATGGTACCACTCCAAAACCATACCTGCTGAGCGCTGGCTTCGTAGGGAACACACAGCACCATCACGGGCTCTGAGCCCCAGGGCCTTGGCTGCATGTTTTAACATTGAGTATAAACCACTCCTCTCTCTCCTACACCCACCACAATACAGCTTGTGGCGACCACCACAGGGCCATGAAAAATACGTTAGATTCATTTGGATTGCACGCCGGGGTTATAAATATTTTGTTTTTCTATTGATTGAGGTGTTTTCTCTTTTCTCTGGGAATAAGGAAAGACATGAAAGTGGTTTGCTAAGAAAATTCATAATGTAAACGTGGGTATGTTTAACTTGTAAAAAGAAACTAAATTGAAAGATTATTATAGTAGGAACAAGTGAACGAAAGTGGTTATAAATCATTCTTCTGGAAGACCCCAGATCTTGGAAGCCAGGTCAGCTTTTCTGAGTTTATTGCTCATTAAGCAATTACCTCACATACCTACAGTTCATTTAAAATGTAAAAATAATAATGAATCCATGTTTTCTAAATAGTCTCTAATCCAGAGATTTTCCTTAAAAATGAGTTATGGCTCTAGCCAGTTTGGCTCCGTGGATGGAGCGTCTGCCTGTGGACTGAAGTGTCCCAGGGTCGATTCCGGTCAAGGGCACGTAACTTGGTTGCAGGCTCAATCCCTGACTATGGTCAGAGCTCATGTGGGAGGCAACCAATCGATGTGTCTCTCTCACATCAATGTTTCTCTCTCTCTCTCTCTCTCTGTCTCTCCCCCTCCCTTCCATTCTCTCTAAAAATCAATGGATAAATAAAAAACAAAAAAGTGAGTTATGAATATCAGTCCAAATGTTCTTCTATTTTAATCACTTCACCTCAAACCACTATAGATGATTTTACATCAGATCCCCCCACAGCCCTGTCTTCCGCATCCTCTCAGGGAGCCCACTGGCTGCCTTCTCTCTCCCTTGAACCTGCTCCCAGATGTATCACTAGCTGTTCATCAGGTGTGGACTTTCCTTTCCTTTATCAAAACTGTAATAAAAATATGACTCCACAAAATCAAAAACAAAAAGCAGACAATGGTCACTTTCATCATGATTTTCGTCACATAAAATCTTTAGGGTTCACTTACCCCCTCTGGGTACCATTCAATAATGAATTAATAATGAAATTGGACCTGGGAAGCCTTTTTCCCTAAATAAGTCTTATTTTCAGGTATACCCATCAAGAAAAATTGACTAGACAAACTAAATATTATGTATATCAGAACAAGAGGAAAGAAGTGTCATTTTTTTAATTCCAAGAATTCCAGCAAAGCATAAAATACTGAAAGTATTTTTAAGGCTTTAAATTTTGCAGCTACTTTAGCAGGCATTTCATTATCTCCTGTAGTAAGTCTGTAGAACAAGTTGGGGAAGAAGGGAGGAAGGGCAAGGAAAGCAGTTAACACAGTAACTAAACTTGAATTCCATCCTGCTCTCTGGCTCTGAGATACTCGGCAGATGCCTTAAGCCCTAAAATCTCCACAATATACCTATAACATTGAGATAACAAGGGCATATAACACAGTTGGGGATGCAAAGAAAATTAAGAATTTAATAGTACTAAAAATTATCCCAACTAAACTTAATGTGCTGTGCCCTCTTTGTATGTTTTCTCTTATAAACATAATTGAAACTTAAAGTAGATGTGTACCATTCCCTTTCACTTGTCCAGCAGTCCAGCCCAGTGATATAACTGCCTTTAAACACAGGAGATGTAGGCAGCCTCTATGGTGAAGTTATCTGGGGGCCACTGAAAGGAATTCAGGGCTCCTACATAGCGCCAGAATGCCCCTGCTATGCAACCTGAAATTCTGCCATTCGGGATTAACTGCTTTGGATAAAATACTGTACTCTTTGATCATCTTATAAATGCAAATACCCCTGTGAGGCCTCAGATAAAGGAGTTCGTCCCATCACTCCCAGAAAAGAGAGATGGCTGCCTTGAAGGGGCTAGGGGGCCAGAGCAGGGTGTGGGAATGGGGGGTGGGGGGGACAAGGGAGCCCGGGGTTGAGTCAAGGAAGACAGATAGAGGTTGTCTGTATGGTTGGTCACAGAGAGTGCAAGGAGCTAAGGCCTCAGAGGGGTCAGGGAGCACACAGCATGGAAAGGCACCCAAAACAAGCTCCTCAGTAGCAAGACCAGCCATGGGGCGCCCCCAGGGACAGCCAGAGGTCATACACAGGCCTGCTCCCAGCATGTTGGCAGATACCTGTCCTGAGCTGTCCCACAGTCTGCCTGGAGCTTAACTGGGCCCAGCAAGAAGGGAAGGAGGGACAGGGATTTGAGGTCCTGTCCCTCAGGCTGGGCCACCAGGGTTGTGGGGCAGAGGGCTATCTAAACAAAACACTCCCTTGTGCAAAGGGAGGAAAGCTGCTTTCATATTTTCATTATAAGTAATGCTGCAATAGCCATCGTCAGACAGTGGCTAGCTTTTGCCATAGCTCAAGTGTTTCCTGAGGCCAGAGCACCCAGCCCCTCTCCACGTCCAACAACCCTTTGAGTGGCCAAGTGAAGGTCAACAGAAGCACGTGGTCCATACCAACAAAGCCCTGCAGCCACAGTCCACACCAGTCTTGTCATCCTATTAGAAAAGACCACCTTGTGTGGATAAAAAACAAACCCAACAAATCAGGCAAGGCCAATCTGGTGATGCCCAGACATGGTTATTACACACCAAGGCCAAATCAAAATCATGTCCCCAGATGAAGCTCAAAGTCATGTGGATGACAGCATCTTAGGAGAAACTCTGCCGGGACCCCCACATACATGCTCACATGTGACACAGGGTTAATCCACAGGATTCACATGTGCCATCCTGAGTATTGTTCTGACTCGAAGGCCTGGGAAATGAGATATTACTTTTCTATTCATCAAGATACCTTAGCAAGGAGAAGGCACAATTCCCATGTGTTTCTAAAGTAAAGCTCAGAAAATAAGAGATTTCAACAACGTTCTGGCAGAAGCAGGCAGTTAAGGCACCCCCCCTTCTCCCAGAGACACTCCTACGTGGCCTCTGCATGGTGGGGAAGACACTGTGGTCGTTGATAAAAATCCATCTCCAATCCAGAAGAGAAGGAGCTGCCCCGGGCGCTGTGTGGAGATGCCTTTCCGGTGATGGCAGCAGGTCCAGGCAAAGATCTGAGGGTTCTCTCCCACGCATGCCCTCCCCCACCCCAGCAGAAGTCCACAGCAGCCTTCCTCTCCCCGCCTGAGTCCAGCCATTCTCTTACTCATATGATACCTTCGTTTTGAGGAAGGTTACTGGCCAAGCACTATATAAATAGATGAGTAAGACCTCTGTTCTAGTGGAGGGAGATGGATACATGTAAGAACGTTTAGAGCACTCATTTACACTGAGCACCCAGGGAGTACATGGCGGAAGGAGGGGAACAAGAACGCCAGTTGAGTGTGTATGAACTGACGGGGTGAAGCGGGCAGCTTTCCTTCGGGACTGACCTTGGATGAGATCTGATTTCATAGCCTCCCAACCAGGGCACCTCTCTCAAGTCTCTCTGCTTCCTTGTAGATCCTTACTAACTTGCAAAGCCTTTCCATTCCAATGGGGTTCAATTTGGGACACATGGATGAAAGTGAAGCAAGACATGCAATGAGCCTTTATCCTGTGACCTCTCGGGAGAGCAATCTCCAATTCTGATGAGACAGGGCACTGGAAAAGGAAAATACCCACAGAGGCTTAGGTCGCTGAGCAGGAGAAATCAATACATAGATGTAAAGCTGTTAAAACACAGCCTGACTCTGCTGCCGGCTTCTCAAGTTGCTGGTGGTTTCAGGCTGTCGCTAAGCAGGAGCCATCATTCTGCACCCCAGGGCCCTTCTGGCTACGGGAGATCTGGTTTCCCAGGGTCTGAATTCCCATGGGCCTGCCTCGAGGGACAACTGCACGCTTTGAGGTCTGGTTTTCGAACACTCTGCCCATGTGGATCATTCCTATATTCGCATCAGGAGTAACCATGGGCAACTCCTCAGCAATTCTAAACCCTTTAATATCTGCTGTCCTAGCAACGCATTCCTATCCTCGAAGCCTGACCCAGTGGTGGACCAGGACGGACAGCAGTTCGTCCGCAGAAGCCTACAGGAAGGCCTCGTGGCTTTAGGTGAAACAAAAAGCACCGGAGCCCTGGCTGGTGTGGCTCACTCAGTTGGCTGACATCATCCTGTGCACCAAAAGGTCACCAGTTTGCTTCCCAGTCAGGGCACATGCCCAGGTTGGGGGTTCAATCCCCATTCGGGAGGCAATGGATCAATGTTTCTTTCTTCTCTTTCTCTCTCTCTCTCTAAAAAAATCAATTAAAAAATAAATATGATAAATCACAAAGCACTGGAGAACCCTGGAATAGGGTCAAGAACTCTTTACTCATCAATTTAGAAGAAATTTACAACTTCCGTTTCAACCTGAGTTAAATTAAGATCCAGGAGACTACAATCGCCATTGCTGTGGCTAATCCAATAAAGCCGTCATGGTAACTATCTGGAAACTCCCAGAATTCCTGGGGCTCACCAAGAGGACATCCTCGACTGGAGAGAGGAAACCAGAGATGAGGCAGAGCCCAAAACTTCATCATCATGCCATAAGCCAGACTGTCAAATACTGAAGTGAAACAAAGCTTATTTTTATAGGAATTTTACAAACAGCCTCATGGGCAGTCAGAGGAATGAGGCAGCATCCCTCTTCTTACTTCAAATAAACTGAACAGGACTGGGGAGTGGAGAGGAAAATGACTTTGACTGTGCACCACTCCATTTATGGTTTATTTACTCCTCACACCAACCATGTCCACCCTACCAGACACCATGAAATGTACTTCCCATACATTAGTATTTATTATTCTTATTTTTCAGGGAGGTTAAACAAAACGCCTGCTTAGGAGTCATACCACTAAAACCCAAGGCAGGACTCACACCCAGAAGTTCTTAACCCACCTCCCATCCCCACCCCAAGCTCTTTCCCTAAAATAAGAGATTGTTTCATCACCACCCTGAGCAGCAGCCCGTATGTCCCCCAGGTAGCCTGGGAAATCCTGAGCTGGGCTCCAGCTGCTTTGTACTAAATTGTACTGATGCCTTAGAAGACAGAGGACGGAGGGGGGAGGGGGAGGCGGCGGGAGCCATGGCCAAGTCCCACCCTCCATGTTCATGTCCATCTCTACAACTACTGAATGTCACCACACCCAGCACCCCTGCAAACACACGGGGCACAGTGTGCTGAGCTGTCCTATTCAAATGATCCTTTGGAGAGTAATTTGGCATCCAAACTGGAGAGGCACTTTTCCATTTGACTTGCCTTTTGACTTCTAGGAATTTACCCTGACCATACACTCCCACAACACAAAAATTCACATGCATGAGGCTATCCATTGCAACAGTGTTTGTCATTGCAGCATCGTGAAAACCACCTGCATGCCTACGCATGACAGTGGTTGAATAAACTGTGTTTTGGCCACACAATAGAATATGATGCAGCTGCAAAGAAGCATGAGGAGGATCTCTATGAACTGATAGAAAGCGATTTCTAGGACATTCTGTTAAGTAAAGTAAGCCAAGTACAAAAGCACATCTATAGGATGCAACCCTTCATGTAAGAAAAAAGAGATAAGAGAATCTTCATATCTCTGCTCAGTTGTGCAACATGGAATCCAGAAGGATGAATGAGAAGCTAAGGACATCGCTGTCTGCAGGATGGGATGGAACAGGTGAGAGGAAGGGGGAGTGGTGGCGTGAGAGTGGGTGAGGAGGAAGCAACTCTTCTGAGATGCCTTTTTGTGTGGTTTTGATTTTTACAGTTGTTCTTATGTTTCTCGCATACTCAAAAAATAAACAAAATCAGCCAAGATATGAGAGGAACCCAAAATGGAACACAAAAACTAACAAATGAATCTAACTGTACTACAAATGAATAACATAATCACGTGGAAGGGGATGGGGAAAGAAAAGAATTAGTCTAAGTAACTTTGGAAAACAGTATCTTGACTAGATATTCTAAAGCTAAAGAAAAAAAGAACTGTACAATAATTACCACACTCTAGTTAGTTTTCCACTGGCACATGGGTTAACAATTCAGAAACTATTCTACTTTATTCTAAGTAAACAAGTGAATATTTTGTTGGCTAACAGGAGCCAGGTTTCTCTTTGATGGAGAAAGAAATGACAAATTAGAAAAGGGGGAAGAATAGGATAAGCCCTGTGAGGGTAGATTAAAATAGTTCATATCAGTACAAACTCAAAGTTTATGATAGAAAAATATATAGAGATAGGGAAGCATGTGTGTGTGTGTGTGTGTGTGTGTGTGTGTGGTGTGTGTGTGTGTATGTCTGTGTTCTGAAAAGGTATAAAACCAACAATACCTCAATATCAATGAGCACATCTAACCTCTAAGATCTTGGTTTCAACCAACAATACCTCAATATCAATGAGCACATCTAACCTCTAAGATCTTGGTTTCTAAATACCATTTTCAGTACAAGATGAGCATAAAACATTTCGAGATGCCAAAAATAAAAATGTCTCAAAAAAGTGAGATGGAAATACCTAAAGGACACAGGAGTCCACCTGAAAGTCCTCCCACTGGTCAAATCTGGAAGAATTTGAGCAACAAAATCAAAGATGACGGTACTGGTTTATAACCAATAGAATAAAACAAACATCCATGAGTCCATACTGGTGTTAATAAATAAATGAACAAATAAATAGTGAAGGGAAGCTGTTTCTTACAGAATTCTGGTTCGTAAATGCATATCAAATTATGGAAATAGAAAACTACTATTTGGCAAGAATTATCAAAAGATTTGAAAGTATGATGAGAAGCATGATATTTACATAATCTCAAACATTTCCTGGCAAGATGTTCATTCCTTACAAAGGGGGAGACAGTAATGTGTTAGTGGAGAAAGTTTGCAGGGAGCACCTTACCCAAGTGACCCAAGTTACCATCAGCAGCAATGAAACCTCTTACGTCACACAGCTCCTCACGGGATGAACTGAGGAGGACACGACATTTCTGTGGTATTTTTGTCAAAAATGTGTAACTTAGCCCTAGCTGGTTTGCGCAGTGGGTAGAGTGGACTGAAGGGTCCCAGGTTCGATTCTGGTCAGGGGCACATGCCCGAGTTCCAGGCTCAATCCCCAGTGTGGGGCATGCAGGAGGCAGCTGATCAATGATTCCCTCTCATCATTGATGTTTCTATCTCTCCCTCTCCCTTCCTCTCTGAAATCAATAAAAAAAATTTTTTTAAGTATACCTTAAATTCAGTCGTGAGGAAAGGTCAAACAAACCCATTTTGAGGGGCATTCTACAAACCCAACTGGCCAGTTCTCTTCAAAAGTATCAAGGTCGCCCAGCCGGGTGTAGCTCAGCGGTTGAGCGTTGACCCAGGAACTGAGAGGTTGCCGGTTCGATTCCTGGTCAGGGCATATGCCCAGGTTGCGGGCTTGATCCTCAGTGGGGGGCGTGCAGGAGGCAGCCAATCAATGATTCTCTCTCATCTTTGATGTTTCTATCTCTTTCTCCCTTCCTCTCTGACATCAATAAAAATATATATTTTTTAAAAGTATCAAGGTCATAAAAGAGAGAAACTGAGGAATGGTCACAAACATGGGAGACGTGACAACAGAAATGAAATGTGTGATCCTGGACTGGCTCTCACTTAGCCCCTGGAACTGAAACACACACACAACAACAACAACGGGACAGCTGACGAAATCTGAACAGAGCGTTAATAGCTAATAGCATTGTTGCAAATGAATTGCCTGGTTTTGATGCCTATACTATGGTTTACAGTATAGTTAACGAGATGTTAACATTTGGGGAAGCTAGGTGAAGGACATACAGAAAGTTTACGTACTATTTTTGTAATTTTTTGAAGGATCCATACTTATTTTAAAATGAAAAGTTAAAATATAAAAATAAATTAAAAAAACAAAATGTTCCCACAAAATTCTCATCTCTCTGGAAGTCGCCAGTAGCTTTCCTCTGCGAGCACACAGGGGAGACAGTAGCAGACTGTGAAAAAGAAGCGCATCAGTGTCTGAAGTCCAAACACCAACCTCAGACAACCAGCCGATGGACACAATCTCGTGGAGAAACCCTTTTCTAAGAGATGCGAACCAAAACCCTCCAGGATTTTTAAAAGAGGAAAACTTATCTCTTTGGAGCTAAACGTAGGAATATATTTTTTGTGTATGATAACTCTGTTATCATGAATATACCTTGAAAGAAAGAAAGAACACTATTGGCCTCCACAGACTATTTTCAGCTCTAAGAATGCCACATACTTAGAAGGATGTTTGAGCCCCAATATTGCAGACACATCACATGAAACAGCGTGACTGGGACATGGAGGATGGGAGCAGGAGAGGGTTCCGAGAACACGTGGGATGTCCAGAACCTGGAAGTTGCTGAGTTTTCCAGTCCCTGGTGATGGCAGTTCGAAACGGTGAAAAATAATGACTCTCATACCATGACTCACAGAGGAAACCCTCTGGAATCAGTAAGTTATTATTCTATTCCTCAGCTTCACTCATTGACCCCCGTGAACTGGAGTAAAAAACCCTAACTTAGCATAACTTGGCTTGGCCTTTCTGATTTTGGAGGGGGTGTGCGGAGGGACTTCTCTTTTTTCCACCATGCAACATGTCACTGTAACGACCAAGGTCCCTTCTCGCGCGACCAAATGAATTCGATGAGTCCACAACTCCATGCGGAGGGACATTTTGTTCCACAGGGCAGCACTGCATCTGACACGGGACTGTGCTGTCCAGAATTAAGGCCCATAAATGCAACTGCACAGCACGACTGTTGAGTGATGCTTTCCCAATGCACCATCTCTACAGTGACTGCAGAAAGCAAAGGCCAGGAGCCCACCAGCAAACACGGAGCTCTGCCCTCTGCAGCAGCTACCAGACAGGTAGCTATCGGTGCACCTGCTGACGCCTTCCAGACCTAAGTCAGGCCTCCCTGTCACAGGTGGGCCTCCTTCAGGCTCCCACCCTCAATCGAGTCCTCCTCCTCCTCCTCCGAGTTCCCATAGAGGCCTGAGCCTCCCCATGGCTGCCACTTTAAACAGTGACATATAATTGGCCGCTCCCTTCCCTCTCTCAGAGCTGGACTTGACCCACCTGGAGGCAGGGTCCATGCACAGCCTCTGTGCCTCCCCATGTCTGGCCCTGGCCCATGCAGCACTCAGTACATGTTGGTGGGTGGAGCAGGTGGAGCTGTGGGAGGCACACCTCACATGCATGCAACCCTACTATGGAGCACATGTCGCTCATGTAACCCTCTTGGCTGAGTTCCTGCACGCCAGGCAGCGCTCTAAGTGCCGAGAACAAAGACAGAGGAGGGGCTGGCCCTGGGATTGAGAATCTAGTGGGGGAGACTGACCTTAAACACATAACCATCAAATGATGTGATTACAATTGGGAAAAGCATGGTTTAAAGAAAAATCAGAAGTAGAGCAGGGCTATAAGATCATGTAACTAGATGGCCTGACCACAGGAGCTCCCAACTTTAAAAGAGTAGCCGCAGAAATAACGAGGTTTGGAGAGGGTGGAATAATCTCCGTGGGCAGTCGCAATCCAACCATTTAAGATCCAAGGAAAAACATCCGGAGATGAGCCAAGTGCCAGCCTCAGGGGAATGGCCACACATGGCCTTATCCCAACAACCTGCGGCCCTTTAGAAATGACAAGTATGCAAACTATGCTGATATGTGGGGAGATATTAATAGAGGGTATTATGAATTGCATTCTTTTCTTCCATAAGGGTGCGTAGGTTCATTAACAAAAAATTTCAGAAGGTGGCCTCAACCACTCCTGCCTCAAGCTAACCTGCACTCCGGGGTCCAGCAGCCGCGGTGACCCTCAGGGTCCGGGTGGAAGAATAGCAGCAGCAGGAGGGCTTTGGAGAGCACACAGTGGAACCCCTCATTTTCCAGATGCAGACTCCGGCGGCTGGTCCTGTGGGCCCTTTGCACCCACATGCGACCCTCTCAAGGGGTCCCTCAAATAAGGAAGGGAGGCGGGAGATCAGGTGGGTGGCCACATCCTCCATCAGGAAGAAAAGGCTCTCCCCCAGGGGATGGGGAGGGGCTCCCTGAAACGCCCTGGAGCCTGCTCCTACCACAGATGGGTGGGTCCCCACAGCTGGTGGCAGCTGAAACTGAGTGCCCCCCTATTTTTTAAAGGCTAGTGGTTTATTCCTCAGCTACTCAAAGTATGGAGCCTGACCAACAGCACCAACATCCCCTGGGAGCTTGTTAGAAGTCCCGAACCCTGGTCTCCCCCCATCTCCGCCCCCGCGCCCCCCCCCCCCCCGCACCCAGACCTGCTAAATCATCATCCGTATTTTAACAAGATCCCCATTTTAACAAGAGTCCCATGCACACCGAGACCTGAGAAGCACTGATTCCGTCCTCAAGCATAGAGGACTCATTTATTCATTCCTCAAACCTTCACTGACTCCTCTGTTAAATCCTGGGGCACCTACGAGGTTGTCTGAAGACACAGCCAGGTGAGCAGGTGGCGCGGCAGCCCTTCTGCAAGCCCCAGAGAGAAAATCCACAGCTGAAACACTTGGGATCTTCTGAGGGTCCAAGGCTGGGGAGGAATCTATGAAAGCCTTTAGGAAAACCGCACATTCAACTACAACGAACGAGCACTCGGTAAAAACATCGAGGGCCTGGTCCACAGCTTCCTTGAGGCAGGAAGGCGCTGCACTGTTCCTTCCGTCCAGCATCCTCTCTGGTAGAAACATTCAGTTCTCTCCTGACTGACGTCTCCAGGAGATGCCGGCAGATTAACTGTGTTTCGTTGTGGAACACATGGCTCCTCAGTGGCAGGCACCAGCACCTGACTGTGTTCAGCATGCCCTGGAGTTCAAGGCTGACACACAGCCATCCGAGGTGAGACCGGACACTTATCAGCTTGGGGATCCTTACACAACAATATAACTCAAACCCCAAACCCAAGCGAGGCCAGGCCTGAAGTTACAAATCCCACCACGCCCAGCCCCAAGCCTGAGAGGGCAAACTGCCTGGTGATCTCCCCAATCGGATGGCCATATTCTCTGTGGTCCATTCCTTCACCAAGGATGTGGTCCTGAGGGGCCTGGCTTTAAAGACCTCCACTCCTCCTTGGGACTAAGGTCTCCTCTTCCACCCACCCTGCTAGAGGCCCCTTGACCTTCAAGACTGGCTGCTCTAGCATCAGCTCACACGGTTCTCACTTATGAAAAGGTCTCTGGATGCTGCGGGTTTCCTGTGATTTCTTGTTATCTCTGCCACACATTTAAAAGGATGCTCTCGGCATTTTAGAGCCAGCAGTGCTCGTGTTCTGTAAAAGGAGGGTTTTCAGGATATCCCACTTTCCATACTGCCGGGATCATCCCAGGGTATACAATCAATAATATGAGGTATTTTTAACCAAGCCTTTGTGCGGGCATAACTTAAATCCCATCTCATCTAGCCTCTCATCCATGAATGATCTGATCCCATGGCCCACTAGCTGCTGGAACAATTCAAATGAACATATTTAACAAGAGGCTGAAAAATGCAAATAAGTAGAAAGAAGAAATAACACAAATCTCCTAAAATTAAACATATTGTTTGTTTACGGTGTTTATTATTAGAACTCATTTCTACAAAAAATGCTTTAACATGAAAATGTTTCTGTTTTGTATTTCATCAGATTTCCTTAGAATTCATTTCTGGAAGTTAAACTACAGAGACAAAGAGAATAAACTTGTAAAGACTCCTCTGAGCGATAAAAATAAAAGGTAAATACGTTTTGCTTAATTGCTTTTCTGAAAGAACTGTACTTCCAAAGCCAAGTTTGAGAACATCCACTCAACAGTTCTACCACGTCTGAGTTGTATACATAATTTTGTTCAAGAGTCGGTAAGACACAAACAATGGAAGAGAACAGGAAAGAGAAAAATAGGGCTTTAATCAAAACTGAAAAGGCAGAGGATCATAAAACTGAAAAAAAAAAGGCCATCAACCCCACCCCCCAAAAAATATAGTACAGACATATGATAAAGAGCAGTGAACCAAGTCAAGACAGCCCTTATTATACACGAGGTAAGCATTTGCTTTTCAAAAGCAGCAGGAAGGTGCCACTTACTGCCTCCTGTGGTTGACGGTGACCCCTAAGTGCCAACACTGCCTTGGTCCCGCCTGCCTGCCCCCTTCTATGTGTGAGCCCAACATGCCCAGAGAAGGACAGGCAGAGCCAGGCACCCAGCACACACTCCAAGGCCCCCTGAGAACACACGTTCCCATGCTGTAATCAGAACACTAATTCCAGAAACCCACTGGTCCTTCCCTCATCTGTGTGAGATGAAGTTGGTTGGGGAGGTCTCCCCACCCCTTTTCTAAGGGGGGTAAAAAAGACTCTTTACATAAATCTGAAACTGGTGATTCTGTTTTCCACCTCCCCATCCACTGAAGTTAAGGAGACTGAAAGATGTATCTCACCAATTTCTAAACAGCAAATCACCCAAATTGACAGTCCTACTTAAAATGCTAAAACTAGAGAAAGAAAAGAACGTCTTTAAATTGACGTCCAGCTGGTGCTCCGTAGACTCTTTGTATAGTGGATTTTAAATTACAGATGAGAGTAAAACAACAGGAGCAAAAATAACGAGTAATCAGGGTCTCTCTCTCAGCAGAAAACCTCCGGGCGGCATGGCCCCGCCGGTCCTCGGCCACCCATGCCAGCTGTAATAACTGCTCTGAGCACGGCCCCGCGAGAGGCAGGGCTTCCTTGGTCAATCCAAGCTATGATTACTGGAAAGTGGAAACGCTCAGAAAGAATCACCAAAGGGAGAACGGAGTTATCAGATGGAATCAACCATTAATGCCTAAACATGAAATGTATTTGGGGGGCATGTCCCATACGCTGCACCTTTCCTGCACGCTCTCTAGTCCCTGTATATTTTCCCAACTAAAGTTTATTTGATCATCACAATTACATGCAACCAAGATCGCTCTCTGCAAAACAAGCCTAATTCCTCTTGCTTCTCTGAAAACGTCCTTGAGCCTCCCTTCTGAAGGGTCAGATCACAGGTTCCTTTTATAGTATTGCACAGCCCCAATTACCACGATCAACCCATCTCTAAACCATACGTTAGTGGCTCTGAAATTAAGGCAAAATGTAGACTGTCCAGGACTGCAGAATCTAAGATTTGGAAGGAACCTCAGAGGGCACCAAATCTACTCTCCACCCACAGGAGACACACCAACCTAGCCATCAAGCGTTCACGGACCTGAGTCCCATCTGTCCACGGTGACCTCTGCCCACAGAAGGAGTGCTGCCCTCAGAAGTCCCCAGGACAGGCCAGCTTCTCCCCAGGACAGACCTGACCATGAGGAGCAGGTGTTCCAGGCCAGGCCTCCACATGCCTCTGGCTGGACACCCCCTAAAGAGTCAGAGCGCCTCCTAAGATGCAGCTTGAAGACCATTGCCGCTGGGCCTTCATGTCCCTTTAACGGGATATAAAAGTTTATAGGCCAGCTCAGCCCATCAAGTTTTATATTCTGTAAAGGTAGTCAACTGAAACCTATGGGTCATCTTTCACAGAAATGCTGTTTTTCCAGTTTCTTTCTATGCTCCTGTAATGACATTTTTAACCCAAGGGACAGAACATGTATTTCAATTACATTTCACTTGTTTTAGTTGATTTCAAACTGGAGATCTCAACCTTGTCATATAACATATTAGGGATTCTTATCAGCTTTCTGTCACCTGAAATTATTTTGAGTATGTCCTCCATATAGAGGACATTGATTTTTTTTAATTAATTTTTCAATTACAGTCGATATACAATATTATATTGGTTTCAGTTACACTTATATAACTTATGAAGCAATACCCCTGATAAGTCTAGTGTCCATCTGTATGTAAAATACATAGTTATTACAATATGTAATATACATAATTATTACATAATAATGTACATAATAATATACAACTATATAATATACATAGTTATTAAAATATTAATAACTAAATTCCCTATGCTGTAATTTACATCCCATGACTATTTTAATATCTGATTTGATGAAAATTTGATGAAAAAATGGTAAAAGGAATTGATTTTTTTATGAAGACAAGACAGCCTATGGCATTCAGTGGGTTCACTTGTTCCATTCTAATGACTAAAAAAAACACACACACACACAAAAAAGATTGTTTTTAAACAAATGGTGATTTCCTCTAATCATAACATCTAGCCCACAAGGATATTACAAGAATTACAAGAATTCTTACCAAACCTATTGCCAAAATAAGACCTACCAGCCCAATGTTATCTCCAGTGTGAGGATGGCTTAGCATTATTCACTCTTTGCTAACCCACACTGGTTCCTAGTAATTCTGAAATAACTTAGCAACGCTCACAATATATTTATGAATTTGCCCCAAAATTTCACTCTTAAGTCAATAAAAAAATTACTAATCATCTACTATGTACTGGGTGGTACAGACTTCACTAGAGATTGCTGTCGGACTGCTAGGAGTCAATCATTTTAACCTTCCCATTTTTAAAAACTGGGCCTTATTTGCTCAACCCTAGTCTTCTGGCAAATGGACATCACCCACAATGAAATCACCTGTGAGATCAATGCCAATGACCTGTCAAAGTCCCATGTCTTTGTTCCGAGGTCCTTCAGCTTTGCACCTCAACCTCAGGTCCCTGAAGATAAACCCAGAGGCCTGGGGCCTGCATGGGCAACGAGCACTGAGCACCGTTTCCATCAGCGAGCTCCTCACCCCATCACGAGAACAAGCCACACAAGACCGCTGGCAGGTCAGCGCTTCAAGGCCACCTTCTCACCTTTTCCAGCTGCAAAGCAGCAGAATGCCTTGCCAGTGCTGGCCGTGCATGCTCCCTCCAGGACGCTCGGGGAACAGGAGTGGCCTCTCCCTGGGCAGTGCCTCATCTTTTCCAGCAGCTCCACTGGCTGCTTCCTCCACCCTCGGAGCTGCTGGGCCCTCCTGGGTGCCCTCAGTGTGGTGTCCTCTCTGCCAAGCTTCAGACTCCATCCCACCTTGACCCCCCGATTATTTCTTCAGTCCTAAAACCTCTTCATCTGTGTACACAAGCTAAAGGTGGAGCAACTTTAAAGCCATGTGTTGTCCCATAGCAAAGAAATGAGCATGTCTGTAACAGAGGAAAAGGAGAACAGCTCCGAAGTAAGAAGATGAGATGGCAGCCGCTCCGCAGCATTGCGGTTGGTGAGAACTGGGCCCTCCATGGCTCCGCGGGGTCTGCCATGGACACTGCCGCTTCTCACGGCAGAGTAAGCCACCTGTACGACACTCCGAAAACAGGGAGCTGCTTTTCCTACGTTTTCTTCGAAGAGTTTCATGGTTTCGGCTCTTACATTTCTCTTTAATCCGTCTTCAGTTAAATTTTGGAAGTGGTATAAGGCACGGGTCAAGTTTCATCCTTTTACATCTCAATATCCACTTTCCCAGCACATGTATTTAAGAGACTCTCTTTTCTCCATTGAGTATCCTTGGCTCCCTTGTCAAATGTCAGTTAACCATATATGCTTATTTCTGGACTCTCAATTCTGTTCCATTGGTCTATTTGTCTATTTTTATGGCAGTATCTTACTGTTTACAGTATAGCTTGAAATCTGAAAGGGTGATGCCTCCTGCTTTGTTCTCCTTTCTCAGGATTTCTCTGGCTATTCAGGGTCTCCTGTGGTCCCATATAAATTTTAGGAGTGTTTTTTTCTATATCTTTAAAAGTAACATTGGAATCTTGATAGGGATTGCACTGCATCTACAGATGGCTATTAGAAGTATTGGCATTTTAACGATATTATTTCAGCCCATCCATGAGCTCAGGATGCCTTTCCATTTATGTGTGTTTTCTTTGCCTCCTTTCATCAGTGTCTTATGGTTTTCAGGGTGCAGGTCTCTCACCTCCTTGGCTAAATTCATTCCTAAGTATTTTATTGTTTTTGATGCTACTGTAAATGGCATCTTTTTAATTTCTTTTTCAGAAGATTCATTGTTAGCGTATAGAATCACTACTGATTTCCGTACACTCCAGCCACAGCCTGCCATGCTAGTCTGTCGGACTTCCTGGTGGCAGGGACTTCTGGGGAAAAACAACCTTCAGTTTCTCATTGGACCTCAAAACCCGTCATGTGTTGTCACTTCTGGGGCTAAAGCTTCACATACCAGCACAGTGTGTCTCTCTCTCGTCAGTCCAAGCAATGTTGGCACGTGGCCCCTTAATTAACTTAACATTCCCATTTCCACTGACTACAGATGAAACAGATTTTCAGTTCCACCAGTGGAGCTTGGCATGCCCAGCCAGCCCACACTGCCTTTGATGATGTGCTCTCATACCCCTTCTTGAAAATGCAGCCATCCGGGGACCGCAGCTGACTAGACAGGGAAGAACACCTGCCATAGGGGAACCAATCATGTTCCCACTTTGCAAAGTTTATACTGTGCATCAGGAAGTGCCTTATGGTCCTTTGAGGGGCCATTCTGCTGCCATGTGCAAAGAGCAAACAGAAAGGTCCCGTAAGCAGGAGGCTGGGGCCCTGGGCCCGGAGGAGGAGGGGTGAAAGACCATCTGACAAGACAAACAGACGTTGATTTGTTTGGTTCCCGAGGACTCCCACTTCCCACACCCTCTCTCGTGAGGCCCTGCTGCTCTTCTTGCTCTTCTGTTCCATGAGACACCCTGTATCTTTATGGCAAACCTCCTCTACTGTAAGTGTAGATAGAATGGAGGAAGGGGTGTTTTGTAATTTGCCAACAGAGTGATGGACTTTTCAACAAACATTTCTTTAATGCTTACCACAGACATGTGACCACTTTAGACATGCTGGGGGTGGGAGGAAAAGGGTAAATGTGATCCCTGCTCTCTTACACTTTATCATCTGGTTAGGGAATCAAGAGTAACCCAAGACAGAATTAATGGAAAATAAAGTGATGATCTATACCTTCGAGATGACCTACAGAATGTCTGACAACTACTGCTATAGAGGTTCCTGTAGAGGCTGGGCAGGAGAAGAGAGAGCAGGTGAGTGGGGAGTTATTCACAGGGTGAGCGTTCACCTGGGACCTAGAAGGATGACTAGGATTTGGAGAGGCAGGAAAGCAAATACACAAAATTTTAAGATTTCCTAATTGTGATCCACGGAAAGATATCTATCTATAACATGTCTTGTTTAAAACCTATTTTGCATCCTAACTTCTGAAAATTATTATTTTTCAGAAATGATGAAAGGTTAGTAATTCCATTCATATGGATAAATAATTCATCCAGTGACAGTGGCTGCAATCGTTCCTAATTTAGAATAACTTATTAACCATGTATCACACTTTTTATAAGATAATTCAAAGATTTTATCTATTTATGCTCCATCCACCCACCCACCCATTCCACAAGTACTGACCAAGTGTACCAGGCCTGGGTCAGACACCAGGAGCATGAACGTGGTTAAGAGCTAGCCTTTCTGCGAAAATCCTTGAACCATTTGAAGAGTCAGCCAATGGTTGCAAACCATTGTACTGAGTTCCTGAGTGAGATCAACAAAGATCTGGGGGACAGAAAAATGAAACAACTAAGTTTTGCCTGAGGGATTTGGAGAAGTCTCCCCCCGAGTAATAAAACTTGAACTAGATTTTGCAAGAAAGAAAGAGGCTGTGCCTATTGGGAAGAGAAGAGCTTAACTGCATTATTACATGAAAACACACAGACAGCATTCAGGGCTGGAGAGAGAAGTGCTTGTGTGAGTTGCCTGGAGAGGTGGCAAGAAACCGACCATAACATTGGACATCCAAGAATCATACTCTGCAGACAAAGGGAACCAGGAATAATCACTTTTTTCACAGGCGAGAGACGGGACCAGACCTGGGTTTGAGAAGAAACCTTCTGTTGGCAGTGGGGTTTTCCTGGCCTCATAGTTACCATATTTCAAACCATGTCTCTATAAACTGTGGCAACTTGACTATTTTTTTCTTCTAAATATAAGTTAGTCATTATTTTAGTACACATTTTTATTAAACTTTGTAGGAACTTCATCACTTCTGTCTCAATCTCCTCCCACATTTGTTCTAGAAACACACTTCAACTCAACATCTGCCTTATTTACATAGGAAAATCAAAGTCTGTGAAGATAGGTCTGAGTTCAAATTCTAACTGTGCTACTTCTTTGCTGTGTGTCCTCATTTCTTTTTCTCGTTTTTAAAATTTATTTTTATGAAATTTATCGGTGTGAAATTGGTTAATAAAATGGCAGGTTTCAAGCGTACAATTCTATGATACATCATCTACACATTGCATTGTGCCCAACATCCAAAGTCAGAACTCCTTCTGTCACCATACACTTGACCCTTTCTACCCTTCACTGTCCTCCACCCCCTCCCCCTCTGGTAACCACCATACTGTTGCCTGTGTCTATGAGTTTTTGTTTGTCTTGTTTATTCATTTGTTGCTTTCAGTTTTTATGTCCCACATATGAGGGAAATCATATGATTCTTAATTTTTTTCTGACTTATTTCGCTTAGCATGATATTCTCACTAAGCTACTTAGCCTCTCTGGGCCTCCGTTTCCTCACCTGCAAGATGAGAAAAACAATAGCACCTACCCTGTGGGGCTGTTGTGAGGGTGAAATGAAATAATACACAGGCAGCGCTGCCCACAGTTGCAGCACAAAGTTACATGTGTGTATGTGCACACACATCATATCTACAATCTATCTAACAGTTTTACATGCATACCCAGTCCATGCCTCCATCTACTGAGCTCTAACCATACACATATTTTAAATATACATGACAGGTGCTAAAGCAATGATGCGATGATATAAGTGTTTCCGCTTAAAAACAACCTGGGTCCTTCCTAACAACTGATCAAAAATATCATCTTTCTGAATTTAAAAAAAAATCCTTTTTCATTTACTAAATTCTCTTGAAATCAAGCACCATCTTTAGGATCTCTCCTTTTTCACTATTTTTACTCACTGAACATAACCCTTTTCATGGGTCTGGCCACTTTTGCTATTGTTCTGATTGTTCCTAATTTAGTTGACTTTGAGTATGTTGTTAGAACATTTCTTTTCAAATTCAAATGCGAACAAGCTCTGTGACCTATATCCCACATTTCCATTCCTGCCCTCCCTTGATAAGCCATGTCAGCCAAAGAGCCAGATGTGTTTGCCAAACTCAACGGTTACACTATATCCCTTAACTGTAATAATCCTGTAGTTAACAGAACCAATACTTTGCAACAGAATGTGGCTAGAATGCTATTTCCAGTAAAAGATCTGATGATTCATTCATTCAACACATATTTATTGAGCCCCTGCTCTGTACCAGATACTGAGAAGGTGCTGGGGACACAACAGTGAGCAGATGATCCAAAGACCCTGCCCCCCACGAACTGACATGCAGAAAGGGGGACACAGAGAGACAAGACATGAACAACAAACACAAGGCAATTGTACTTGTGCAGTCAGTTCTGCCCAACACCACATGTGTGTTCCTAAAAATCAACATGCTATACAAAAATCGCGCACTAAAGACCAAAGGACCTATGGAGGGAAAAGACAGAAACCTAATAAAAACTGTAGCATAATTTTATGCGAGCTGAATGGTTAAGGAATTCATAAATGCTACAATCAATATGGCACTGGACAAGGAAAAAACCTTGCGGAAGTAGGCATTGGAAGGACTGCAACTCGTGAGTAGGTGTGAAGCAGGACGATTACCAGAAATCAGAGAAAAAGTTGTAACACCACCTGCAGACAGAGCATGCCTCATAAAACAAGACATCAACGAGGCAGAGGGCAGATGTGTGAGGTGTGAGCATGTGTGCGTTTTGTGTATTCCCATGGGGCTGGGCACAGCTGGGTATGACTTTCTGTGTTTACCTATTGCTTTTGCAAAGAAAATCACACATGAGCAAATGTAAAACCAATGTTATGCTCGAAATGTTCCCTAATAGGTCAATCGCAATTAGAATAGATGGATGTTTTAAAAACAAGTGTTATACAGAATTGAGTGTAAAATATAAGGCTATAATTGCCGTAAAATACTATGGCAGGATAAAGAAAACTGAGGGTGGAGACTTCGTTTAATTGTATAATATATTATTCTATAACACTGTATTCATTCTATACTAATTATTAATAAAAATCTATGTGATAGTCATGAGGATGCAAAGCATAGGGAATATAATCAATAATATTGTAATAATTATGTATGATGCCAGGTGGATACTTGAAATATTAGGGGAACACTCTGTAAAGTATATAATTGTCCAACCACTATGCTGTACACCTGAAGGTATACAAAATAACATTGAATGTAAACTGTAATTGAAAAAAAAAGAAAAATAAAATGGATTCATCATTTAAAAATAAATAAAATGTTTTTACTGCAAATAAATAAATAAGTAAAAACCTATGTGTGCATTGCGTCTGTGGACAAGCCTGCAATCGCTGTGTGCTTCTTCCACCTTCAGAAGCCCTGCTCAGAGCCCTTTGACGGGGCCTCGAGGTACTTTCTACTAGTACCCACTATCATACAGCAACATGATTCGATGCATTGAATTGACAGCAGTTTTTCCAAATCAGCTCCTCTGTGTGATCAGTGACCCCAACCACATTCTCAGCACCCACCATCATTCTATTCTCACTGTGTGTCCAGAAATTGCCATCAGATTCACCCAGGCAAATGCTGAGAGATGGCTTTCTCTTTACGCTTTCCCAGGAGTTGAAAAGGAGTTGAGATGATTTTGCCTGTTCCACATACTTTGAGAACTTCGCCCAAACTCAGTTTACCCCGTTTCCAACCTACTTTTGCATGCCTGCCAGGTCTAACCCAATCTAATCTCTAACAAGACTGCAAAATTGTAATCACAGCTTTAAATCATAAATATTGTCAATTTTCTGTCGTAAGTGTGTATAGGTGCTCCTCAACTTACAATAGGGTTATGTCCCACTTAACCCATCATAAATTGAAAATGTAAGTCAAATACTAGGGCTGCTGCCTGACTCGCTCCCAGAAGCTGGTTCTTGCTTTAGGGAAACACTGCCTTTTCCAAACCCCTAAAGTGTGGGGGTGAGAAACATTTAACACCAAATTTCTAGCCGGTGTCAGCTAAGGATGGATGAAATCAGAGGTCGTGTGCGGGCAAGGGCCAAACCCAGGTAAAACAACTGGCTCACAGGCTCCCCCTCGGACCCCACGGCCACCTCCTGAGGCACTGGCACCCACCCCGTGTGAGCAGACTGGCACTCAGAGCTCAGTCACGCTCGAAGGGGCAGTATCACACCAGGTAGCAAGCAAGAGACGTGAGTCTAGGTCAGCGCCTGATGGACCGTCCACTCCCTAAGTGTCTAAGTGTCCCCAGCTGGTCCAGGACTTGCAAGCTGTCAATCTCAGTCCCCCTGACACCTGACTGTGTTTGACAGACAGACTACACCCACAAATCATAGCTAGCCGGCCTCCAAGTGCACCATCAATTAATCCAACACTGACGTGTGCCTGGCACTGTCGCTTAGGACCAAAAGGGTGCAGACAGATGGGTATAAATCCACAACTGAAAGGAATGCTCGGGGCCCACACCCTCCCTTTCCAGCCTCTACATTCAAAGAGAAGCTCAGCTTCATAAAACAGTGAGCCCAGCAAAGAGGTGGTCACAGAAGAGGTGGTCGGGTGTAACCAACATGAGAGCCCCTGGGAGCTTGCTGTCGCCTCTGAAAGTCACGTAGGCCAATGTCTTCTTCAAGAAAAGGGGCAAATGCCTTCTCGGCCCTATTTTGAGGCCTTCCCAGGATCCTGTACCCCAGAGCTAACCCAGCAGGCTAGTGCCATGACCCAAGCATCTGCCTTTCAGGACCTGGAATGACAGGAGAAACTGAGTTCATGTTATCCCCTCGCCGGGTTCCTCCCCAGGCACATGGGACGGCACTGGCCCGAGGAAGCCCTCCCATCTCTGAGGTCCACCAGCCACACGAACGCGCTATTTATAGACGCCCGTGCACCCATTACTCCGCAGGAGAAGAGCCCGGGTCACTCCTAATCCAGGGTCGGCACAGATGCAGGCTTGCTTTCAGAATTTGCTCCGACAGGAAACCTAAAAATTACCAGCAACAAGCCGCTACAGGGTAGCTATTGGGTGTCCGCATTCTTTCCTTCCATGGTTTATGTCAATTTGCGAGAACATGTGTGAAGCATCTGCCTTTTCATTTAAACGGAAAGCGAGAGCTCGGATTGCTGGGCTAAACCCCACAGCTAAATTGGGAGCGCCGTCCAGGGGAGGGGCACACTTGAGCTGGGTCACCACAGCTGCCCTGGCCACCAGCTGCCCATAAGGCCCCCACTTGAGCCAAAGGGGGCACAGTCAACAACAGAGCAAAGCCAGCGAGTCAGAGGAAAGAGAAACCGTTCTGCACAGCCAGAAAGTCTGATCCCAAAGCACTCTGGGCTGTCTAGCAAACTATAATTGTTTTAAAATTCCTTTGCCTGCATCCAGCATTATTTCACAACATTTTCCTTGAATTTGATACTGGTAAGAATTTAATACGTTTGTGGCCAGACCTTTTGTAAAACTAATAAAGCTTAATTTTAACATTAAAACCTCCTCTTGGAGCCCAATACTTCCCCGACCCATCCTCTCCCACTAACACAGAGAATTCCCTCCCAGACCAGTTTCAGTCCCACTGATGAAAACGAAATTCCCCTTTAGCAAGAGAATGCGGATTCGGACCAACAGGTCTGATTTGTGTCCCACAGTAAGAACAAGGCAGCAAAAGTCAACGCTTTGCCGCAAGCCTTTCCTGCAAACGTTTTTCATCCCAAGCCTGAATTCCTGCTACCTCCGTTTTACAGGGGTACTCTCAAACTTCAACCGGTCTCATTCATGCACCCAAAGCATTCAGACTAGCGTGGAATATATTCAAACTCCTGCAAAAACAACATGGGTGCTTTCTTTAAAAAAATTTTTTTAAAAAAACTGCAACAGAGGATACAGCATTTTATTCACTCTTTCTACCCCTCGAGTCTTCCCTTGGAATTAGACATTGTTAATGCTAATCACTATGAAATTCCATCTCGGAGGCCGTGAAAACGTGACACCATCATGACCATCTGCGCTCTGGGACTGCCACCTCCACTCGGAACCTGACCAGAAATGGGTGTTTGTCTAATGAACTGAAGGTGCGGCATTTCCAAATTCCAAACGACAACCAACCCACAGGAGCAAGAGTGTCAGCGAGTCATTGAGGTGAAAACTGAGAGGCCTCATTTTTAGTGGAAAAACCAAGAAATATGTTTGCATCTAATAATATGTATAAATACATGCATTAATATGCCTAATGCTTTTCCTTTTTGTTAAAAGTACTGCTTTTCAGCCTAAATTTCTTGAACTAGTGATAAGCATTACTAATAAAATAACCTCTGGAAACCAATAAGTTTTCCAAGACACTCAAGGAAATGGAAAGTCAGTAAAAGAAACGAAAACCCACATTATAATCTTCTCTATGGTAGTTCATTTGCTGAGTGGCTTGTTTACCAAATACCTGGGGAGGGAATGCCAGGATGAGGGTTGACTTTAAAAGGCTTTAAGCAGCCCAGCCAGCATGGCTCAGTGGTTGAACCTATGAACCAGGAGGTCACGGTTCAATGCCCAGTCAGGGCACATCCCCAGTGTGGGGCGTGTAGGAGGCAGCCGATCGATGATTCTCTCTTATCGTTGATGTTTCTCTCTCTCCTTCTCCCTTCCTCTCTGAAATCAATATAAATATATTTTTAAAGGCTTTAAGCAGCAGAATTCTGTTATTGATTTTAAAGATGGGTCAATAAACAGGACAGAGGACTACCCTGGTAAAGGTGTCATCAAATGCAGCCCCAAGGCTCTCCAAGGTGGTATCAGAGCCACAGGGTCTCCTCTCACGGGAATTTGAACAGCCAAGGCCTCACACACCTCACCCTCACCCAAACAGTCCCCACGTCACCTGTCTTCCATCGTTGCTTCCTCATAAGATATGCAAAGAAAGGATTGTGCTGCTTGGAAAAAATATATATATATATATATAAAAAACAATTGCTGCTCATGTGCCAGCCCCCCTCAGTATACAACAACCCTGCCAGAGAAGTATTATTGTCACCCTTTTTCAGATGAGGATGCTGAGGACAGAAGGTAAGCAGGGTATTCAGCCAATAAGTGGCAGAACCAGGGTTCAAATCCAGGCAGCCTAACTCCAGAGTGCGCACGCTGAATCCTACTTTGCGCTGGATGTGAATTAACACTGGGTTTCTGCAGAGCTCCGAGCAGAATATAGAGAGGCAGCCTGGCAGATGTAAAGAACATGGCCTTGGAGTCAGCACTCCACTCAAATTCTTGCTCTACCATCTATACCTGTGTTTTTGGCAGCAGGAATCTTTTTGAGCTTCAGTTGTCTTATCTGTAAAATGAGGATGACAACACCTATTTTGCAAGGCTCTAGACTTGGATTAGACTGAACTCAGGAGTGCGAGGTTCCCAACGCAGTGGAGAGCGCACGTAGCAGAAGTGCTACCAAAGCATCAGGACTATCATTACCATCATCGGGGCTCACGAGCACAGACAACAGGAAAAACTCTCCTGGGGAGATGCAAAATTAGGGAGGATCGGTGAATTCGTGGAGGATTTGTAAAGCAGTTGTAAAGCAGTAATTCTTAATTTGCCTTCAATTTGGAGTCACCCAGAAAGCCCTGTGGCCTTACAAAAGCCCTCCTGGCCCTGCCCTCCACAGCTCTCTCATTTAATCCCCCCCCATCAACTCTAAGAGGGGCACTACAATCCCTGACTTACAGATGAGGAAGGGAAGACCAGGAGAGGTTAAGTGAGGTCACAGCGCAGCAAGAGGTCAGGGCTGTGAACCCATGCCAGCCCCCAGGCCCTGCTGCTTCCATCCCATGAGGTATGTCAGGTGTTTCTAGACCAGGCTCCTGCACAACTGGGGGGAGGAAGATGAGAGGTGCATAGAGAAGGGGAGAAAAACCAGAGGGTGGCAGACATATCCTTATCACTGTGTGATCCAGTCAGACAATGCACCTGGGCTTCCTACCAATGGGCCCGGAGGGCCTACTGTGTGCAAAGCACTGGACTCATACATGAACTCACCCCTTAATGGTCACAAAAGCATGTGTGCTTAGTAAAGGTTTACAGATGGGTGTGCGGTGGGCGATGTGACAGCCAGAATATGAACTCATGTGTGACCTGACTACCAAGCGAGTGCCCGGGGGGCCTACCATTACTATAGGGCCTCCTGCCAACGGCCGCTCCTCTTTACCATCCCATCAAAATGGTTTATAGACTCTGACTCTCAAGCCGCCAGCCAGAATGGGAAGCACCACCAACTCCAAAATTCCCTCATAACACTCCAGAAATAAGACTGCCAGTCCCAATGGGCAGCTGATCCCAGGTAAAAGGCAAACAGCCAGATCAAACCCGTTCATTCCAAGGGGGGAATGACTGATAGACCAGAGGGGGCAAATCTTCAAAAACAAGAGTTTGCTCATCCAAATGCACCTCCTTGTCAATGTCACACGTAAGAGGTGTCCTCTCTCGTCACCCGCACCACTCCTAATCCTCTCCCAGGGTCCCGACGCAAACCTCCCACCCCCTTCCCCACGTGGCAGCACACACAGAAGCTCTATGAAAGGACAACTACAAAGGTACCAAATTTACCCTCAAAAACAAGAGCATAATCACAGGAGGCAGGAGGAGGGTAGGTCTGCGAGCTGTCCAGCTCAAAGAGCCTAAATCCACACCCTGCGGCAGGCCACATGTCAGCAAGTCCCTCTACAGCATGAAGCCTGCTGAATGCCTGTACATGTGAGCCAGCACCGGCCGTGAGCCTCCCATGAAGCCAGCGCTCACTTCCCACCGCCTCTAAAAGCGTTTGCAGGGGCCAGCCTGCTTTAAACAACAGACAAGGCCGCAACGTGAACCGAGGGCAGATCAAAGTCCATCCAAGTCCGCAGTCCTTGAAATGGATTTGCCACCTGGCCTCATCAAGAACCTACTACGTGCTTGGCAAGGCTGGGCACAGACCCCTGCTCAGCTGATTCAACTTCCGGAACCCACAGGCAAACTGGCCATACCATGTTTTAAACAGAAACAGAGCCTTGCACCATTTACCCAACAAATAGAGAGAAAAGGGAAAATAATTATTATGCAATTCCCAGCATACATGAACTTTACAGCCACAAACAAGAGTCATTCCTCCTTGTGGATGAGAAGCACATCTGTTCCACATTTTGACACGTTCACAGTCACATTAAAATGTCCTCACAGCGGGCTCCTCGAGAACCTCACGCAGATGTGTGTTCCTCATTCAACCTGAGTTCTAGAAACACTGGCCCTGCTCTCTTATTCCTCTTTGGGTTTTGATTGTCCCATCTTGGCCTGCATCTTACATATTCAAGAAACCCTTCGTTCAGATGGCATACACCTATCAAGGAATGTAGGCAAAAAAGAAAACTTTCAAGATGTAAATTGCATCAGCAAGCATTTCATGCCCATCAATTTGGCTCCTAACATGACACTTCCCTCCAAAGAAAGCAGAGGGGCAACACACAGGAACAGCTTAGAGCTTTAAAAACGTTTTGATCTTTGAATGAAATCCTTCTGCAAACTAAAACCTGTTTTCCTTAAAATACAGTTAGACAATATGGTGGAATCTGAGCCTCCTGATCATTTTCATTTAACTGCTCAGTGCTCTTGGGCCCATTTCACAGATGTACAAATGAAGGGCTGGAGAAGTCCAGAGAAACAGCTACTGAATGGCAGAACCAGGAATTCAACTCTCAACTTCCAACTCGATGTCTGTTTCCTGTTCTACCTGATGGGGGTTCGTGTGTTATAAATAAGAAATGGGGGAGAAAATAAGAAATGAACAGTAATGGCTTCAGCAAAGCCAAAAAATGAAAAAGAGCATTGGATACACTATCATTTAATAGTCCATTGGTTTTATATCAAAGCATAAATATATACTTGATAATTCTTCTAGTGATGGGTTACTAGAAGGACTGAAAACAGACCCAGACAGAAGCTGGAAGCGCTCACAGCCACACCAGGCGAGCACCAAGCATGCAGCTCTCGGAGCCGGGAATGGGATGAACAGGCCACCCTTCAGAGCCCACTCCTCCTCCTCAGCTCGACAAAGGGTGTATCTCGGCACCTGCTGGCCACTGTGGTGGGTGCATGAGCATCCCAGAAGCTGCTGACTCAGGCCTTGGCACCTTGGAACGTGTCAGAAATGCAGGACCGCAGGCCCTGCCCCAGACCTCCTGAATCGTGCCCCAGGGATGTGCAAGCTCACTGAAGGTGGGGAAGCTGCCCTCCAGGCATTTGGTATCTGGCAGGGGGTCCAGCCACATCATACACAGCCCATGTCCTTCTTACGTGTCAGCCACCATGCCAAGTCCGTCATACTTCTATCTCATTTGATCCCCTATTGACCCTATAAGGGGGGCACTACAATCCCTGACTTACAGATGAGGAAGGGGAGACCTGAAGAGGTTAAGTGAGGTCACAGCGCAGCAAGAGGCCACGGCCGTGAACCCATGCCAGCCCCCAGCCCCTGCTGCTTCCATCCCAGGGGGTCTGTCACCAACAGCCCAAGTAGACAGCACCTTAGCATCTGCCTGACTGGGGCTGGCTCTCCAGAGGGCTTGTTGCAGAAGACAGTTCCCTGAAGAGGCTCAGCAGGAGGCGGCAGCGCATTGGGAAGCGAGGGAGGCCTGGGCTGGGGGCCAGCACTGCCCAAACCCTCAGGGTGCAGCCTTGGGTGGAGGGGTCTTAAGTTACTCAGCCTCGAAGGGGGAAGCTCAATTTCTGCCTCTGCAGGGAGGGGATAATGAAACCTCCCTGCTACTGAGGCAGAAATGTGATCCCACAGTAGAGCGCTCAGCACAGGTGCAGCCCAGAGCGCGGCTGGGTACAGTTCCCCAAGGGCACTGGGGCGTGAGTGAGCGCCAGTGTGAGTCACCTGTGGAAGCTTAAAGGGCCCCAATGTTCTCCCGGGCCCACCCTGAGCCAGAGCCCGGTCCAGGCACCAGTGTTTATTAGTTGCTCAGTTATCGCAATACAGTTACAATATTTCCCCTTCACGTTGATGTGTCTTTGACTGACAGGTGCTGGGAACACACGATAACCATTTACAAAGTGAATGATCCGAAGGCAATCTGAAATTATTTTGGTAAGGTCCCCTTGTAACTTTTTATGAAACTCTCCAGTGTGTTTGGTTTTTTTATGATGGCTGCGTATTAAAACCCTTTACTGGGCATACGTTTCACTATAAAGTTGAACAGTGAGGTCCCTAAATGATAAGTTCCCCTTTGAGAGCCCGCGTTTGTAAAAATGCCCTGGCACACAGCAGCGTGTCTCATGCTCCAATCGCAGTAGGTGGCACAGAAGGAAGACTTGCCACTCGTCCCACAGGTAATCCGAGGCCTTTTTTTTTTTTAAGATGGAAAGAGAATTATGGGGTTTTGTGAACTAACCAAGAGTCTTCTTTCTCCACTGACACGCCCTTGGGGCATGTCACTGTGAGTGATGTCCCACTCCATTCTGCCAGTCTCATTCCAAAGGGCAGCTGCAGGACGGCAGCAGAGCCCAGGCACACCCTGGCCGGCCCACTGAGAAAGGGTCCAACCCCAGAGCCGCTCTCCCAGCCCCTCAACTTGCCCAGGCCCTTCGGCTGGGCTGGCGCCGAGCTAGCTCAGCCTGGGAGGACTTTCACCGAGCAGTTCACAAAGAGCCCAGGATCTTCATACCACAGCCCCTTCCCAACAACACCATCCTGCAGATTTTCGCCTCACTGTCCTGATCAGCAAAGTCTAACCCAGGAGAGCTTTCCTACGGCGCCCTGCCAGCTTCAGTTTCTAACTTGCGTCACTGTTGGCCGCAGCTCCAGGCCGGGCAGACACGCCTCGCGGCAGATGTGAAACAAAAGATGCTGCTATGTGTAAACGTTGGGTTTTCTGCAGCTGATGGAAACTCACTGTGGTTCTAGTTCAGACGCCCTGAAAGCAGGGACATAGTTGCTAAGGCCTTAAAATGCAGGAAGGTAGGAAATTCCACTCTCCACAAAGTCACTGCCCCTCCAGACTTAAGGAGAGGGACCCCTCAATGTCGCGTCGAAGGAGAAGCAATGACCAGCAGGGAATGTCTAAACTCACAGAAAATCCAACTCTGGTCCGGGCCCTGCCAGCTGCTGGCTGAGTGGCCCTGGACGAGTCACCGCTCCTCTCCAGGGTATTTGTACTGATATCTAGACACTGATCAAGATGAGCACTCGGGTGCCTTGCAGTCATCAAAGCCGGCGAGTCTCTGTTCAGGAAGGCCTCTTCCCTGCCGGGGTGGAAGGGAGAAGGGTGCCTGGCCTCCTTCACCCCTGGAGCTTTCTCCCGTTTTCCACGTTATTTTTTACAATTCATTTTCTTTTCTTTTCTTTAGAAAAGGAAATAGTGAGAATACAATCAAAATGTGCTTTGTTCCAGGATAATTTGGCTTTAAAAAAGGTCACTTCTTTAACAACTAATGTGGTTGCCTTGGGCATATCAACAGAAAGACAGTGTGCTGTAAAGGCATGTAACTCCCACCCCAGGACTTGCTGCTTGAGAGACTTCAAGCAAGGCATTTAACCATGGGCATCAGCTCCCTAACCCGATCTGTTTGTTTTAAAAAATCAGGGGAAATGGTTGGTTCTTCTTCTCTTCTATGAGGCTCACACCTCAGCCCGGCGGACTTGGTTCTCTAATCCGTCCTGGCCACCCCAGAGGCCACTGCTACCTCAGTTTCTCCTGTTCTCGGGACTACACGTGAACTTGCCCAAGTGTAACTGAATTCCCTAAGTGGAGTTAATTACTCATCCCAGAGTACCCCAGTCAACCGTCTCCAGATAATCTTTTGCGAACCCTTTCTTGTGAAGAACGATTATATTTGCAACAGCACCAGCAAAAGAGTATAGGAAGTGCTCTGACCGGTTTGGCTCAGTGGATAGAGTGTCGGTCTGCTGACTGAAGGGTCCCGGGTTCTATTCTAGTCAAGGGCATGTACCTTGGTTGCGGGCACATCCCCAGTAGTGAGTATGCAGGAGGCAGCTGATCGATGTTTCTCTCTCATCGATGTTTCTAGCTCTCTATCCCTCTCCCTTCCTCTCTGTAAAAAATCAATAAAAATATATCTAAAAAAAAAAAAGATTCTTGCCCAGGGGAACCAATGGATTTTTAAGTGAATTTTAAAAGGAGATGCAAGAGAACTGAAAACATATGTCCACATAAACACTTGTACGTAAATGTCCGTAGCAGCCTTCCGCTAACACCCCAAAATATGGAAAGAGCCCGAAGCCCATCAACTGAGTCATGGGCAAGTGAAGTGCAGTAGCTCTACCCCATGAAATGTTACTCAGCCGTGAAAAGGAGACGGACTAATCCGTGCTCCAACGTGGGTGAACCTTGAAAACATTATGCTGAATGGGAGAAACCAGACACAGAAGGACATACCATGATTCCATTTATATGAAATTGCCAGAACAGACAGATCCATAGGGACAGAAAGTAGATTAGTGGCTGCCAAGCACTTAGGGAGGGGAATGGGGAATAACTGCTAATGGGTACAAGGTTTCTTTGGGAGGAAGGGGTAATGAAAATGTTCTGGAATTAGATAGTGGCAATGGTTGCAAAGTTCTGTGAATATACTAACAACCAGGTGGCTACACTAAATGCTTTTTTTTTTAAGGAGCGATTTGTATAGTGTGTGAATTGTATCTTACTAGGACTGTCATAAAAAATTGAGTTTAGGTACCTGGATGTGTGGAATGCTGGTGTAAATATCTTCACAGTCCTGCTGGCAGCATCACTGAGCTATAACTTGCCCTGGCCCATGGCCTCCAGCCCTTGTGAGACAGGCTGGCCACACTGGGCTGCCCCCATCTGCCACCAGCAAATACTTGAGTCATGCAGCTAGTCAACCTTCCCCCTTACAGCCAGTTACACTTCAGCTCCCAGCCAGCAGACCTGCGAGGAGAGAGCTGACCTGGCCAGTCTATGTGAGCATCCTCTCCTGGGCGACTAACGTATCTCCTCATGTAAATCCATAAAACAGCCAAAAGGACATGCAGATTTGCTCGCCCCTTGGGGCTGCCCCGTGGTGCACCCCGTGTGAGATTCCCTGCAGGAGACGGCTCATTCTTAGAGGCTGAAATTTCTAGCACTTAACTTTTACTTCTTTTATCGCGTCTCATCCTCACAAAAGCCCAGAGAGCATAGGATGTTGTTGTGCTCATTCTATAGACTGGGAAACTGAGGTTTGTAAGTGAAATGACCCAACCAAAGTCACCTACTAGTAGGAAATGGTGCACAGAGCAAGCTGGGGATCCGACCTCCTGGGCCAGTGCTCTCTTAAAGACGCCTGCCTGCCCCTCCCTCCCATGCGCCTGGTGGTTGAGAAAGGCATTCTTGCCAATGACAGGCCATGCATCACATCCTCCAAAATGCTCCTTTCTTCACAACTAATATTCAGCAGCTCACCTCTGACCCAGCTGTCCCCCCAGAGCAAGAGGCTAGCCAAACTCCCATCTGCGCATCTGGGACACAGAGATAGATGCCTGTGGCCCTGACCCTTTCTTCTCTCTTTCCTCCTTAAATCTCCTCCCTGCATATCAAGTGTCTCCACAAGCCTGCTGCTTCTTTTCTGACCATTACTTTGCTTCTGGCTACATCCTCCCCTCCTCTGTGCATGGAGAGACAAGAGGGACTGTATCCTACAGGTGGTGCCTGCAGGGACTCACTTCCTGTTCACATGAGGTCAGACCTCTGTCCCCACCTGGCCTCGCCGTCCCAGGGCTGGTCCTGCCCTCACCTCTGAGGACCTGCTGAGTGAGAACAGCACTTCCCTGGTGCCCATTCCTTCCTATTGCCCCTGAGGCCTCCCTCACCATCCAGCCCAGGTGGCATGTCTCAGGCTTGAGTGACCTCACCACTCACCTGCGGATCGAGGGGAAATGCAGGCTCCGCTGGGGCCTGTGATGCTGCGTTCTCGCCAGGCGGTGCCTATGCTGCTGGCCTGAGACCACACTTCCACTACCAAGGCCCTGGGCCTCCCCTAGAGAGCTGGGGGGGGGGGGGGGGGGGGGGGGGCCAACCAGATTAAAGAAAATGGGGGAAGAGGCGGAGGGGTGGGGGGAGCCTGGCCTTTCAGGACATCAGCTGCCTTGTGCCTTCAAATCCAACATGGTCCTCTCCTTATGTCCTTGTCTGGCCTCCCTCCTGGCTGCAGTGGAAAGCCAGGCCACCTTCCTGGTGGTAGAGAGGAAATACTGGATTCCCAGCAAAAGCTTTTTCAAGGATTCTGAGCCCAGAGAAGCCTCCCCTAGCAGGTTCACCGAGGCTGAACAGGGAATGAGGCGGGATGGGAGCTGGGACACAGGGTTCGTGGGCTGGAGACGCTGCTGCCAGGAGGCACTGCCCCAGTGCCACCCAGCAAACAGCCTACGACGAGCTTCCAGATGCCTCAGCAAAAGATACACAATAGTCTGTATGTGGGCACATGAGATTAACTCAACAGCAGAAAACTCAGCTATGTGTCCAGTCACATTGAAGTGAGACAACGTATAGCCCCAAAGAAGGTGCAGGCTGGGACAGGCAATGCCTGGCATGACCAGGATCAGAACCAAAATGTATGATTTACAAACTGGCATGGGCACTTGTCCTCCTTGGGAGAAGTGAGCAGGACGTTCAACTTGGCCGGGCTGGAAATCCAGGGTCATGGAGGAAGAAGCATCTGACCGACACCTTCCAGGGCTCCATAAAAAGTCATGTGGAGTCTCAAAGCCAAGGCATCTGTTAGGCCTGTTTCAGAACAGCACTGCCCCCTCCCAGGACGCTGAGGTCCCTCTGTTTGGTTGGTGTCAGGCACAAGCCCTCAGACTGTCCTGGAAAGTAAGGAGCTTTGGACAACCAAGTCCTGGGTCACAAAAATCCTAGTCTCCCAAAAGAGTGGGTCCCAACTGTAGTCAGGCCAAAAGCCAGGAAACCCAAACATTCCCGCGGACCACATATTCCTCCTCTGATCCCCAACTCTGACCCCCACCTCTGCCCTGGGCCTCCCTCCTCCCAACACACTCAATCACTCCCCTTCCCAGTGGCCACACAGACCCCATCGCACACACTGCACCTTCCTGGTGGAAAATGGTCAGGCTTTCACCGCATCTGGTAGGCACTGGTAGTAAAGGTTGAAGAGGACACAGAGCACATGCGGACAAGTGGAACTGCAGGGGCCACTGCCTAAAGTACTGCCCAGCTGAGGTCTTTGTGCGCTCACTCAGTCACCAAGCACGCAGGAGGCACGACTGTGCACTGGGCACCCTCTGCCCTGGATGCTCCTGACACACTTTAACCATCTTTAATAGAGCAGCCATTCAACTCAGCCCCAAGACCACACACTGGTTCCATTGCCCTAGGGCCCCTTATGCAACCAAAATCCAAACCAATATGCAACCAAAACCCACCTATGCCACCAAAATCCAAACCAATATGCAATCGGCCCAAATCAATATGCAACCAAATCTACCTATGCGACCAAAATCCAAACCATTATTAAGTGGCTGCATTTTCCTTCTCCAAAGACAATGGTTATAGAATTGCTGTGTGATCCAGAGACTCCATTCCTGGGTATAAACCCAAAATAATTGAAAGCACAGTCTCAGAGATATCTATACTCCCATGTTCACAAGAGCACTATTGCCAATAGCAAAATAAAAATGAAAGCAACCCAAGTGTCCATATATGTATGAACAGGTAAACAAAATGTGATGTACACATACCATGCAATATTATTCAGCCATAGAAAGGAAGGAATTTCTGATACATGCTACAACATGGATGAATCTTGAGGACATTATACTAATTGAAATAAGCCTGTCACCAAAAGAAATACTACATGACTCCCCTTTTCTGAGGAACCTAGAGTAATCAAATTCATAAAGGCAGAAAGTAGAAAGAAGGGTGGTTGCCAGGGCCTGGGGGGAGATAAGAACGAGGAGTCAGTCTTTAATGGGTATGGAGTTTCAGTTTTGTAAGACGAGACAAGTTCTGAAAATGGATGGTGATGATGGTTGTGCAACAACATGAACATACTTAATGCCACTGAACCGCACACTTAAAAATTGTTAGAATAGCACATTTTCTGTGTGCGGATTTTACCGCAATTTTTGTAAAGCAGTGATTGGAAGGAGAAAGGTCAATGACTTGCTTGCAAACACCGGTGGCTTGAAGGGGGGACATTTCAAACTGCAGAGATTCTGAACAAAGAGAGAGAGCAGGAAAGACCAGGCACAAGGGAAAGTGACAAAACAGCAGAAATCATGGGGAAACTGAGAGCCAAGACCTCTAGTTGTAGTATAGATAAATTGTCTACTTGAGGAAAAATGCCCAAGTTTCTCTTGAAAATTCTGATGTTTTTGACCAAAAGATTGTATTCGTGTTGCCAATGAAGGACCTGACCCTCCTCACTCCCCCTCCCCCTTTACCCGAAAAAGCGATAACAGGACATTCATTACATCATACCTTCTGTGGGAGAAATCCAGATATGGGTAATTGCAGTATTCAGAGCTTAGTAGAATCTCTCCCAGTTGAGTAGAATTTTTATTTTTAACCTTTTGGTAAACAGCAAATAATTTTGAAGCAAGTAAAAACAAGATCTTCTTTGCATTAAAAAAAAAAAGGTTGCCAAAAATTGTCCCCTATGCTTCTGGAGATTTTATTAAAAGGCCATTTGTTTAGCCTCTGTGCCACTGCTGTGCTTTCTTTGCAAAAGGCCTCTGGCCCCACAAAACAACTGCAATGAATTAGCAGTTTCCGTGTAAGAGGTGAACAAACACTTCAGTGCAAGAACTACACTCCAGGAAGTGCAGGGGGAACCCCTTTCAGCCCAGGCGGCAGCGTCCGGACCACCTGAACACCCATAATATTCCAAAACTGTACGCATTTATCACTAAAGAATGTCCTGGGTTTCTCCATCTCAAGATAATGAAGGTAAGTATTCAAACATATAAGGGTGGAAATTCAAACCAAAACCACAATGAAACATCACCTCACACTCATTAGAATCGAGTGCAATCAAAAAAAGAGAAAACAGCCAGTGTTGCACAAGGATGTAGGGAAACTGAAATCCGCACGCACTGCTGGTGGGAATGTAAAATGGTGCAGCCACAGTGGAAACAGTATGGCGGGCCCTCAAGAAATTAAAAGTAGAATTGCCATATGACTCAGCAATCCCATTCCTGAGCATATACTCAAAATAATTGAAATCCGGGTCTTAAAGAGATATTTGTGCATATGGAGCATGTGCACATATCCATGGTGACATTATTCATGAGAGCCAACACACAATGGGAAAGAGAGGGTGCTCCATTCATTACCCCAGTCACTGACCATCTATGGATCCCACATTTTACACAAGCATGTGCCCAACACAAGTCTTTCAGTTCAGACTTGGATTCTGCCAAATTCTCTGACTCTAGTAAATCATGGAGCTACAACCTCCAAGAGAATATCCCAGCTTCTGTATGAAAACAGAAAAGTTGTCCACTGCCTCTTCCTTCTCCCCATGGTACGTATGTTTCAAAGGCCCCACAGATGCTTAGCTATCTAAATAGTTAAGGAGCCCAGAAACCCTTTAACTCCACAGTCACCTCAGCTTGGATGTACTTGGGGGTCGGCATTATTACTTACCACACTCAAAGGACAGTGACTCAGGAAGTACAGTTAGAAGGGCAGAAAAGAGAGCATCTCTCCCTCCCCCCACTGAGCCAGAGCTTCAAGATCCGCACGGACCCGATGCCATCAGCATCTGAGATACGTGCAAAAAGTCTAATTCATAGCATTGAATTGTTTTCATTTGCAGAACAGCATAAATTTAATTTAAAAAATATGTTAAGATTAAGATCATACTCAGAATGTCCTTTTAACTTCCCACATAGTTATTCGTATGTTGTAAGTTTGTCAAGCACATAGCAGAAAACGTCCATTTGTTCATGAGTTGCCTATCCCAAGATCCACTCTCCATTCTTACCATTAAGAGAACCCCAGTTTTACTCAGGGAGGCCTTGCAGCCAGCTAACAGAAAGCATCTGCAGGACTCCACAGCAGCTACCTGTGGCTGCAGGACTGAATTCTGGCCGATTCAACACAAGCAGAAGCTTCCAGAAAGTCTCTGAAGAAGAGGGGACAAGCCCTTCCTCCTCTCTGCTGCCTGAGATGCAGGAGTGATGACTAGAGCTCAGGTGGTCATCCAGGACTGGGAGGCGATATGGTGAGAATGACAGAGCAACGAGAGAGAGAGAGAGAGAGAGAGAGAGAGAGAGAGAGAGAGAGAGCACCACACCACTGATGACCTTGGAATTGCCTCTCGAGGCTCGGAGGGCATCCTCCGGACTTCTACATGGCAGGGAAGGAAACGTCTATCATTAAGCCACACACTGTTCTTGTTGGGTTTGGGAGCGAGGAGGGTTGTTATACAAAGGTAAACTGAAGCCCTAGCCGGTTTGGCTCAGTGGATAGAGCATCAGCTTGCAGACCAAAGGATCCCAGGTTCGAATCTGATCCAGGGCACGTACCTCAGTTGCAGGCTCCTCCCTGGGTCTGGGCCCTGGTCAGGGCTCCTGCCGGAGGCAACCAATTGATGTGTTTCTCTCACATCAATGTTTCTCTCTGTCTTCCCCTCTCTCTTCCACTCTCCCTCTAAAAATCAATGAAAGAATGTCCTCAAGTAAGGATTAAAAATAATAATAATAAATAATTTTTTTAAAAAGGTGAACTGAATTCTAAGTAACAATTTTAAGAAAATTCTTTGAAATTTAAAAAATTAAATTTTAAATTTTTTCAAAATTCTTTGAAAAGTTAAAAATCACCAATAGGGAAGAGGATTCTATGAAGATGGGAGACAGTGACAGAGGCAAACTTTTTTAATCTTCCAGAACCCCAGGTAAAAATTAAAAAAACAATGAGTGATGTGTATATGAGAATCTCTCTGTATGATTTCTTACAACTGCACATGAATCTACAATTATGTCAACATAATTTTTTAATTTCTAAAATCTATCTTTAAAAAAGCAACCAGATAGCAAAATGAAAACCTCATAGCAATATACAACAAAATGTCAAATACAAGTGAGTGACAAAAAAATTCCACACACACACTAAAATGTAAATGGGTTAGAAGAAACCACCAACAGCCACAAGACATGCATGGTATTGCCGTCTGCTCAGCAGAAAAACGAGGGAAGCAACGAGGTATCTGATAGATGTGACAATAGAAGAAGCCAAAATAGTGAGCAGGTATTCTGACGGGCCAGTTTGGGGGCAGCAGCTGAAACAGAGAGCAGTGTTGACCAATCCAATACCAGACAAGACACTGATTTCATGGCTGGAACTGAGAGATCTGGAGTAGTCCCCACCCTGTGAATTCTTAAAACTGGCCCCCAGGGCACCCTTCCAGGATAGGAGAGCTGCTAGAAGTGGAATCACAATTGAGCAAGACAGAAAAGTAACACAAAGGAAAGAGATGGTCCAATTAAAAATGAGAGGTGGGCACCCAGCCATGTTTCTTAACACTGTGCTACAATAGAAGGAAAGCTCTGTGCAGTCAGAGAAACAACTCTGAACCAAAACTCCTCCAAAACGTTCAGGAAAACGAATCTCACATGAAAATGAGCAACATGAAGTATAAAGGTCAAATCACATGCAAAGTTATCATAGGGAAAAAGTGAATAAGGAGCTGAATAGCATCCTCATAGACGATGAACGCCCGCCATAAAGACATATTGAAAGGTCAAATTCGTAACCTACTGTTTAAAAATGGAATAAATGATACAGAAAATGATATGAGAAAAAAACGATAAAAATCATAATTAGGAAAACTTAAAAATGAAATGACAGAACTTGGGTATTTGAATTTTAAAAATCATTTCAGAAATGAACATTAAACAACAATAAATAAACACAAGAGTAAGTAAGCCCAACAGATAATGCTTTAAGACATGTGTAAAGTTAAATGGAAAGTATTTTTTAATTTAAAAAGGAAAGAAGAAAATGAGTCAATAGAAAGTGAATTACTAAAGATAGGCAAAAATAAATAAATAAATAAATAAATAAGATTCACATGCAGAAAATAGGAGTCCCTGAAAAAACTATGGGAACAGAATCAATATAATACAAGAAAACTTTCCTAAAATTAAAAATACATATTGAAAATACATATTGAAAGAGCACCATGCACCTGAGAATACTGGCCCAGAATGACCTTCGCCAAGACACACAGTCTAATTACTGAACTTTACAGAGGAAAAAATCCGTGAGGGGTCTAAGCAAAAACAAATGACTTATAAGGAAAAGGAGTAGATTTTCGCCAGATGTTTTTAAAGCAACACTTTCCACAGATGAAAATGGAGTAAAGGAAAGAAAATGTGAGCCAAAGATATACTAGACAGCAAAAAATTGAAGTGCCAAGTACACCAACAAACTGTTAACAGGCAAAATCTTAAAGCCCTCCCTGAAGGATCTAATAGAATGGGGGTCCTCAAATGTTTTATCTCCAATTCCTTACACTCTTCCGGTTACTGAAGACCCCAAAAAGCTTTGTTTATGAGGGTGATATCTACCTAATTTACCTTTTAGCATTTAAAACAGGAATTTTTAGAGGTTTAAAAAAAAACAACAACATGTTTTTATTGATTTCAGAGAGAGGAAGGACGAGGGAGAGAGAGATAGAAACATCAATGATGAGAGAGAATCATTGATCAGCTGCCTCCTACATGCCCCTTGCTGGGGATCGAGCCTGCAACCCAGGCATGTGCCCTGACCAGGAATCAAACCATGACCTCCGGGTTCATGAGCCACACCAGCCGGTCTAAAACAGAAATTTTTAAAAATTTTATTCATTAGTCAAAAATAAATCCATTACTCAGAGGGAAGGCAGGGGAGTGTGGATAGGAAGAGATCAATCAATGAACTTGTATGCATATATGCATAACCCATGGACACAGACAATGGGTGGTGAGGGCCTGGGGGAGGGGGACGGGAGTGGACTGTAAGAGGTTAATGGGGGGAAAGGGGACCTATGTAATACTTTCAACAATAAAGATTTTTAAATAAAGAAATAAACCCATTATATGCTAACATAAATCACAGAGTTTAGGAAAAAGAACTGTATTTCCCCAAACAAAAGTAATTAGAGAGAAGAGTAGCATTGTTTTTATTTTCGTAAATCTCTTTAATACCTTTAATACAAAACAGCCAGACCTGCCTATCTGCTGACACTTTCAGTTTGTTGTGCCATCACAAGTCACATACCTTCTGGATAACTCCACTGCACACACATGAGAGAATGAGAGGGGGAGACAGGAAAATAGCATCTTAGAATTATTATGAAGACAGTCTAGAGAAGGAGCTTCAGACACACAAACTAATGAGAAAGACATCAACATAAGAATTAAGAGGAAGACAGACCAGTTTGAAATGGCTACTCATTCCAACAATGTAGATAGAGAACTATAAAAAAAAATAGGATAGCAAGTGCAAAAACAATCATAACTCTCCGTGGTTTATATTGCTGTGTAGCAGTATGGTTATTCTGATACTTCTGTGAGTCTGATGTAAGGTAAATGGGAAAATATGGGATGTTCTCATTCGACCCACTGCTGTATTTGTATGCACCATCAAAAGCAGCCCGAAACGCAAAACCAACTCTCCCCTCTCAGATGCCTCCAGGACCATCGTCCTAAGCGAGATATCTCGTCCTTTCCCTAAACTTAACCTGTCCAAAACTGAACTCATGACCATCCCCCCACAGATCAGCTGCCCCTCCCAACCCTCCCGTTTCCCTTAGGTTTGCAACGTCCTCTCTAAGTGCTGGGTGAGACACAGCTGGGTTTTCTCTGGCTGGTTTTTTCTCCAAGTTGGCTCAAATACTCATAAAGAACATTATTTGATTGAAGGCATTCAATCAAAGTTTATGGATCCTCTTACTCAACAGCTCACTAACACTGTGTGGATTTGGGAGGGGATGGCGTCTGCATGTGTGTTCATACTGGCTCGCACATGCTTCGACTATCCCTGGAGAGATACACGAGAAACTGATGACAGTCACAGACTGGAGGGACCAGGCAGGGATGGGAGGGAAGCTGTTCACTCCTTGTCCTTTACATTTTTCAAATTGTTGTATTAACTATTCAGAAGAATAAAATTATAGTTTAATTGCTAAATCAAACCAATTTGTATTAAATGTGAATGATCCTACATACATAAAGAATAAGTTAAGGATAGGGAAACTTGATTTATAAACACAGGCCAATTGAAAGACAGAGCCAGCTTTTAATGCTGGGGGAAAAAACAAAGTACATGTACCCCACGTCATCAAAATGCCGAGCCAGCCATCGAGGTTCTACTGATGAAGGTTCTAACCCATCCGGGGTGGCAATCACTCCCACCCGATAAAAGACGCTCTGCCACGGCCTGTGCTGGAGAGAGGGACTATTGGGCACACGTATCCGCGCTGCCTCCAGGCTTCTCTGAGCCCTCTCGGGTCTCCCCAAACCCAAGTGTAAGCTTGGCTCTCTGCAGAACTCAGCCTGCATGGACTTGAACAAAACACGCCTGTACGCAGGTTTCAAATGCCCACGATACTTAGGGGCCCTGCAAGAAACCAGAACCCAGCCTGCCATGCTCCACGGGGCACCGCTGAGCCTCCAAAAGAGGTCAGCAAAAATGGAAAGGACACCAATAAGCCAATGAGGCAGAATTTAAAATGTGCCTCCATTTATTCAGAGGTTAAAGATAAGAAATGCCCACCCTAGCTGGTTTGGCTCAGTGGATAGAACGTCGGCCTGCAGGCTGAAGAGTCCCAGGTTCGATTCCAGTCAAGGGCACATGCCCAGGTTGCAGGCTCAACCCCCTGTGGGGTGCATGCAGGAGGCAGCTGATCAATGATTCTCTCCCATCATTGATGTTTCTATCTCTCCCTCTCCCTTCCTCTCTGAAATCAATAAAAATATATTTTTTTAAAAACGATAAGAAATGCTCATTTTAACAAGGTTGGGGTGTTTTAAACCTATAGCCAAAGGCATGTTCTATGCCTTTATATAATGGTCTGAATCAGAGCCAAAACACTGGCTTCTTCCTCCAGACTATCTCTGATGGGCATCCCACACAAAGAGAAACATCTAGGCTGAGGCAGCAGTCTCCCTTCGCAATTAAATACCAGAAGTTTGGTGCTAACTTCAAACGACCAATTCTAGTAACTAGTTCATCCCGGATGCCTGGTAATATCCATTTTTTGTTCCTTATCATTTGTCATGATCCATATTTGTTTGCTTAGCATACTGTTCTGTGCTGTTTCAATGCTGTACACCACTTCCAGTTGTTTTGGAAAGCCAGAAAGTCTGACAGCAGTCAGTTACCATGGAATCAGGGCCAACCACTGCTCTCCCCAACCACCCTTCTCAGTGGGAACTGGCGGCCCTCCCCACCACCAGGACCCCCTCTGGTACCCTGGTGATGGGGGCAGCGGGTCGGTACACCTGTCTCCTCTCCTCCACCCTGACTTCTTGGCTCCTTCCCATCCACTGCATCCTAAATGCCATTTCCAGAATATTCTTCCTTAAATTTTAGCCCCATCCTGCTTCTCCCCTGCTCAAAATCTGATTTCAATGATTCCCTTATTTTTTACTTAATAAAATAAAACTCTCATTGTCTATTTGTAAAGACTGTCCACACAAAGGCCTTAATATCCATCCTTATTTGGGCAACCTAATATTTAAACTGATATTATCTTGTTTGAACCTGACAATGAGTGGACAGCTCCAAAAACCCAGGTGTTTCTCCGCCTGATATTTTTCTCTCTCTCTTACACACACACACACACACACACACACACACACACACACACACACACCATTGCTCCGGCCTTGCTATTCTGTCCACTACACTGGGTTCTGTCTGCTGCCAGGTCACTGAACTCCTGCTCACGCCCATCACTGTGTCTTTTCTCCAATCACCACTTCAGCCCCTCCTGTTACCGAGGCAAATCCTTCCAGGCTTCCCTCCAACCACTCACCTCCATCACCTTTCCTGAGACCAGTTTATCTGAAGCCCCCGAGCCTGTGTCTACAGGTGGATTAGCCCCCTGCCCCACATACAATACCATCAAAACCTAGATTTTTGCCAAAGGTTGGGAGTTAGAGAAAGGTCCAACATACAGCCAGTACAATTTAAAGGGAAGTGTCTGGTCCCTCCCAAACACCCCTTTTCTTAAACTTCCTCCACAGCGAGGGCCATCTTCACTCACTCTTGTATTCTTTGGGTCTAACATACCAGGCGCAGAACTGGGGCTTCGTGATGACTGGCTCCCTGAGCGAACGAGTCACCACTGTCTTTGTGTGGATGAGTCCAATCAAACTCCTCTCCCAACACCCATTGTGGCTGCGGGGAGGACTGAGCTCCCTAGTCCCTCTGTGACTCTCTCGGGGGCACCCCCAGAGCCGTGGTTCCCACCGGGGGCCGGTTCTGCCCCCCAAGGGACATTGGCAATGTCTGGCGGCATTTTTACTTTCACAGCTGGGGTGGTGGTGCTCCCGGCATCTGGTGGGTGGAGGCCAGGGACGCTGCTAAACATCCTCCAGTGCACAGGACAACCCACAGTAAGTAAGTATCTGGCCCAAATGTCACCACAGCCGAGATAGGGAAATCCTGCTCGAGAGGGAACAAGAAAGAGAGAGCGCCCCAAGGACCCAGACCTGCCCCCCAAGAGGTGACGGAAACACCATAGCATCAGTGGCCAGATCCAGATCCATCACGAAGGCTTTCGCTGTGACGTGTAACGATGTGACCCTAAAATAAAGTGGTGCCGCCTCTGCCCTGCTGCTGCCCCAGAGCCACGTGGCGGGCACGCAGACACGTGGCACGACCACATCACACACTCCTGCAGCGCTGCCCGCTCTGCCTGCTAATTTTAATCTTTCTCTCGCAAAGGTCAGGAATATTTTCAGAGCTCTTAGCACAAGCAGATGATGGGCAGGCTGGATATGCGCTGCTTCCAGTTGGCAACGAGCTCCATTCGCCAGCACCCAGAGCCGAGTTACAGGCTTAACCTTGTCCCTGTCACCATCCAAGGGACGTTTTAGTCCATTATCTTAATTGGCAAATGATATGTAAGTACCAGAAGGCTGTGTGCCTGCGACTATATTTATAAAGAAAGCTTAATCTCAGAAAGAAAACAGTAGTTCATTAAAACCGCCCTTCCCATCTGCCATCCCAGCAGCAAAGGGGAAAGCAGCCACTCCATGGTGAACTACACATTTGCTGCCAACCAGGAAATGCGGACAAGGCCAGGCGAAGGGGAAGCAGGAGATGCATCCTGCCTGGTCCCAGCAAAGCTTTGCCCTTGCTCCCCCAGAGTGGGGGGTGGAGGCCACAGCAGCTGGAGAGTCAGGGCCTGGGAGGGCAGGGAGCAGCCCTTCACCTGTCCCCTGCGCAGGGCAGGCTGTTTCAGGAAACACTTCAGCATCGGCCACTACCTCTCACCAGCATCGCGGGAAAACTTGAGAGGGTTTTGGGAAGAAAAGGAAGATGACTCCATGGCCTGGTATTTCAGCTCAACTCTCACCATAATTCCAAACTCTGCTGCCCTCATTGTCCACGTAGGTAGAGTAAGATCCACCGTGCACTGTGCATTGTGCTGGGGAAGCCAATGACAGCTGCCCACGGTGCTTCCCATGTGCCGGGCAGGGTTCCAAGTGCCTGACGGATGAACTCATTTAACCCCCAGCACACAGACGACGGCCTCATTTCACAGATGAGCAAGGAGAGGCAGAGAGGAGTACGCTGTGCAGGCGGTGCAGCCTGCTATTGGTTGGGCCAGTGTGAGCAGGTGGACTACCTCCAAAGTCCACCCTCCTACACGGGGACCAGGCCACCACAGCGGGGCTAACACTCACCTCGCGCACGCCAGGGGCTATGACAAACCCTTGACGTGCCCCATCTCGTCTGTGGGGGACACGGAGGACCACACATTATCTCCCCTGGGCTCTGGCAGAATATTGGAATCGAGCCCAAAAGTCTGAGTAGGAGCCAACAATTGTAGCACCCCAAAACGAAGTTGTGGGGCCACATGGCCTGCCTGGGAAGCCACCGGCGGTCCTCCAGCAGAGCAGAAGCTGGAGGGGCAGGAGGCAGGTTGTCATTTCAGCCAGGCCCTCACCCCACCCTGTGAGGGGCAATGACCAACCACTCCCTTACAAGGGAGTCCCCTGGGCAAGGCTGCCCCAACCTGCTGAGGGGATCTCCACCGGGCTCCAAGATGCTGCCCGGACCCTCATACACACCCTTCAGATGCAGAGCCCCGGTGCTGCCACAGGAACTGGGCCAACCCTGGGCCCTCCCCACCTGTTCCGGGAGCCTCCCCTTTTAGCTGGGTACACTTTGTCCCCAGATGCCAAGTGCCCCCGTGGTCCTCAAACCCTGTTCCACAGAAAGGCTGTGAACCTCAGCACACCGTGGCCTATACCTGCTGACAGAGAGGAGCTCCTCCCAGAAGTGTTGGCCCCATCGTGGGAAGCCAAGCCTTGTGCTTGTGGAAGATGCTCCAGCAGCAGCACAAGCCCTGACTCATGACCACAATGCCAGTTCTCGGGCCCCCTGCCCCCAGTCCTACCTTCCCAGGGTGCAGGCGACCATGTGGCGAGTGTTCCCAGACCATCTTCGTGGCGAGAGGAGAGAAAGCTGAGACGGTGCCACTACCCGTCCATGCAGGCGAACGCTTGCTCTTTCCCAGTTGGTTTCATGCATGAGCTGCAGGTTATTATCTACGTGGTCCAGCCATTATTTCCCCCCAAAGTTAGCAACCAGTCCTCCCATGACTTCTATTACATGAAGACTCCAGACCCCAGTGTTAATAGTTTAATGACTTTCGACTTCCCCTGGGAGTGCTCTGTGTGGAGAATCACATGTCACTGGTGAATGTGTGTCCCTTCTCACGTCAGTCACTCAGATAGGGACTTTTCTTCTTACATATTTTTAAATTAGTTTTTTTCAATCACAATTGACAGTCAATATTATATCCACTTCAGGTATACAGCATAGTGGTTTGACATTTATATATTTACAAAGCGATCCCCCCATGATGTCTGGTTAGTACCCACCCGGCACCATCCATAGTTGTTAAAATATTAGTGACAATGTTCCACATAGAGGCTTTTCTAAAGCGAGTTTGCTGCAAATGCACTCATCTCAAAGCCACGTCTTGTCCACACCTTGATACACCAAGCAACAGAGGTCGGAGTGTGATGCCCTAAATTGCTTTAGTTACATTATTCAGTGTTTACTGAAAAGATCAAGGTACAAATGTCTCCCAGAAAATCCGAACAGACAGAGCCGAGCGCAGTGGCCGCCGTGCGCGTCAGCACAGGACCCGGCACTGGAACAGGCCCCGCCGCCGCCCCGGGAACAGTGAGCAGAGCGGGCAGTGGCTGCGCACCCCACAGTCACATTTTATTTTAGACTCACTCCCTCTCTTTAACCTCAAACACTCCAGCCTTAAAAAGAACAAAGCTGGGGGCACTTCCAGGTTTAATTTAGCCTGGCACCACCCCGCTGCTCCAAGTTGGATCGCTGCAGAGGGAAGAGAGGCAGGAGCAGCTGCGTGCCATCTCCCTCGGACACGGCTTCCTTTCAGCTCACCCCTCGAGGCTGCTTGGCCACGCAGTCTCATGCCTCCAGGAGGAGGGTTAGAACTAAAGCCCCCACATCCCCAACTCCTGAGCCCCGTGTGCAGAGAACCTCTCTGGGAGGCGGTGGGGCGGGGGGGGGAGGGTGAGCGGTGTGCTGGGGTCCGTGGATAACACTTGGTCTTTCCCTCCTGAGCTCAGAAGCAATGGAGAGGCGTGCCGGGCAGGCTGATGGAACCTTAGCCCGACACCACACATGAGAGAGCTGGCCTCGCGTCTGCAGTCCGATGGGCCACCTAGCAGGTCAGGGCATGACCAGTGGCCCCACATGGGGGCTGGCTTCCCGCTGAGAGTCCTCAGATTGGACACTCCAAGAAGTTGGAGAGCCTGAACACCCCCCGCACCCCCCCCACCACCCGCTCTCTGCCTTATCCCAAATCCACCCATCTTTCCTTGGAATGAAGGAGTCAGGAAGGGGGGGGGCGGCGGCGAGGGGGGCGAGGGGAGCCACCGTGTCCTCCTGGGAGCTGAGGCGAATTCCCTGCTCTCTGGAAATAGGAAGAGTTCCCCTGAGACTGCCCACACCAGAAGGCAATGGAAATTCATGCCACATCATCAGAGGGTCCATGTGGACAGAGAGCAGCACATTTTAAAGATAAATGCTCCTGTCTTGAAATATTAATGTTTATTGCATGTAAATGGCTAATTATTTTGTATCTACAATCTGATAATAGATTTATTTTGTATAATGTAAATAATAATATAGTATGCATTTAATTTTAAATAAATAAATAAATAAATAAATAAATGCTCCTGGATGATCATAGGGATGTAAAGTAGCGCATAGGAAACACAGCCAATACTACTATAATAACTATGCCTGGTATCAGATGGGTACTAGACTTATTGGGGTGATCACCTTGCAAGTTATGTAAATGTCTAGTCACTATGTTGTACACCTGAAACTAACATACTATTGCATGTCAACAGTCATTGAAAAAATAAAATAAAAATCAATGCTCCAGGAAAGGACAATAACCAGTAATTATGTAAGTTCATTTTGAAGCAAAGAGGTGAATTCTTCAATTCTTGGGTCTGGAATTGAGGCGCTCCCAAGGGATAAGGAAGGGAAAAGAGAACCCCGTGTAGGAGCAGGCAGGCAGGGAGGGCTGCCTGCCCCACTGAGCTAGTCCCCAGAATACATTCTGTCCATCTTCTGTTTCTAGCTAAGAAACAACAGGCCTAAGGAGTCACCAGGGGCTCCGGGGTTTGTTTTGTTCTCTCTGCTTAGCTTGGGCCTTACACCTAAGTCGGATTTGAAAATCAGGGTAAAGTCAGAAAGACATGGGATGCCCCAGAATCAGGAGAGAAATGAAGAGTAGAGTTTTTTTGTTTGTTTGTTTGTGTTTTTTTTTTAAATATATTTTATTGATTTTCTACAGAGAGGAAAGGAGAGAGACAGAGAGCTAGAAACATCGATGAGAGAGAAACATCGATCAGCTGCCTCCTGCACATCTCCCACTGGGGATGTGCCCGCAACCCAGGTACATGCCCTTGACCGGAATCGAACCTGGGACCCTTCAGTCCGCAGGCCGACGCTCTATCCACTGAGCCAAACCGGTTTTGGCAAGAGTAGAGTTTTACAAGCAAATATCCTTGGAGAAAAACACAAGAAAAGAAAAGATTCCAGAGAAAGCCCAATGAAGTATACTTATTCAAGAGGCAAAAATAATTTTTAAATGTACACAGAGAATTCTCTGGCTTTTAAATAAACTCTCCCCAAGTTCACGTGTGGAAAGTGAGGCTCAGGGCAGTTCTATGATGGGCTCCTAGAAACCTCGGCCTCCTTCCTCCTTCCAGGCCCCGTTACCCCTCCACCCACCCTTAGCAGTCACATGTGTCGCTGGGAAGCAGGACATAGAACTCTCACGCGCAACTGGAGAAACACGAGGGGGATGGCACTGGCGACATGACAGGTGGGGGGAGCAGCCATTCTGATGGGGTGGGGGCGGGGTGGGGGGGATATGGACGTGGGATGGAGTTCAGGGATCCAGTGGACACGCACACATCTCAACGACAGACCCAGACCTCCAGGGAGGATTGGAAACCAAGCACACAGCTTCCAATCAGACTCAGGAGAGAGGACAGAACTGCTTTCTCTTTGTACTGCATTTACTCACATGCCTATCTGTCCCCGTTCTAGCGCCTAATGCAGGGCTTGCACCCAGTGGGCATGTAGTGCAGGTTGGTGAGTTTTTCCTAAGTCAGGTGTGAATCTGGACCTTTCTCCCACGACAGTAACACAGAATGGCGGTGATGTCTCCGAGCCCACCCACAAGACACAGCTGCACCCTGACAGCAGCGGCAACAAAGCTCAGGTTCATGAAAATCCCGCAGGGCCGCCAGATACCAGGTTCTCGACCCAAGGCCTTCTTTCGCCAGTCCTTGCAGCAGCTCATAAAAGGAGTGTGAGGGTCCCCATTTTGGGAAAAGTCAAGACCATGTTCCAGGTCTCTCCAGAATGCAAATCCTCCCACACCCACCATCTTCCCTCAACCAGGACACCCCTGAAGAGGGACCAACACCCTCACCTCCAGGGCCCTGCTTTTTAAATGTTTTTATTTTTTTTTATTTTAGCTTCTAAGCCATTTATTTAAGAAAAATTAAGATATGCCAGATGAGGACTATAAAAAATAAACTGGTATGTTTTGAATATTTCATTTTGGATTCTAGGCACAACCGCATTTGAAGGTGACATCACAAGTCCTACCCACAAGGCCCCAGTCAGAGGTCTCTTGCTGTACCCAGGAGTGGGGTGCTGGACTCAGGACCCCACATTCCCCAAGACCCCTGAGCCAGACATCACAGCCTGGAGCCCCCTAAGAGTCCTGACAAAGGCTAGGCCTTGAGTCAGACCCTGAAAATGACTGCATCTCAAACCTTCAGGACAAGCAAGGGGAGGCGGGGCTGCCACGCTGCCCTCTAAGGACCACCATCCCGATACCCAAGACCCCGATACCCAAGACCCCGATACCAACTGCGGGAACACACCAGCAGTCCTCCCTCCGGAAGCCTGGCCCGGCTGCCCCGAGCACTCTGGGGGGCCATCTCAATGAACACACCTCTCTTCCCCATTCCACTGAATTCCATCAGAGAACATCTAGAGCAGGAATTCCATCAGGGACTCACAGCGCCCTGGGCAATTCCCGGCCAGGGCCGGCTCTGGGGAGCTGTCCTTTCCAAAGTCCCTAATGGGCTGGTAATTGTTTTATGGCTTTCTAATGAAGTGCAAAGTGCTCCGTGGCACTCTGCAGTGCTTCCTGGTGGCCTCCGAGCCAATGCCTGGTGAGCCTCAACCCCTGGCCCCAGGCCCCATGCCCGGGTGCCCTGAGCTGCCAGCTCACAGCAGGGAGAGGCGGGGGAGGAGAGGCCAATGCCTGACATCCTGGAGAAGTTTTGTAAGGTGCCCTGGGCCAAACAAATATTTTTAAATCCTCCAGATACTGCACCAGCTGCCAAAATTATTGTTCCATGTGTAGTGAAAGTTTACCATCGCTAGTGCGGCTGATGTTGGCAAGACAAGCACACAGGCTGTATCTTTAGGAGTGATTTGAACAGCGTATCTATGTGAGCATTTTTTAAATATCAACTCCTACCAAATATCTTGCCTACTTTTATAATGCTTAAAGCATAATTTTTTTTACTTTAAAATTACTGTTCAATGTCACTAGCACTTGGCGTTATGCTATGGTCTTTACCTGCCTCTTCATGCATCCAACTGTCTTATTTACACTTGGGCACATATGCTCAGGAGCTTAATTACTCTCCATGTGGGCAGCCCCTTCCCCCGAGAACACGATCTTGGAACAATGATGGGGACAATAGCATCGCACCCCACACCCCAAAAGCACTGTCCCACAGAATACCCTTTTATCAGGTTAGCCCAAGACGCCACTGTCTTAACCTCGGGACCAAGATTTATAGTCACATATCCACAGAGGCCCCTGGCCGCCCCGGGTGGGGACAGCAAGTGGTGCCCAAGGCCCCACTCCCATCGCTCTGCCCAGCACAGGCACGGGCCACAAACACTCACAGACCCTGCAATTCCAGTCACACGACACCCCAAAGAACCGAGAGCCCTCTCTCCTGGAAACACTCTTGAAAATGACATCCTACCCATATCCTTCTTCCTGAGAAAATACCAAAGAAATTCGTTTCTGACGTAAATGAATTAAACATTCATCAGTACCAGGGCCTTTGAGCAGCTTCCTTTAATCAACAAATAATTTTTTAAATATATTTTATTGATTTTTTACAGAGGAAGGGAGAGGGATAGAGAGTTAGAAACATCGATCAGCTGCCTCCTGCACACCCCCTACTGGGGATGAGCCCGAAACTAAGGTACATGCCCTTGACCGGAATCGAACCTGGGACCCTTCAGTCCGCAGGCCAGCGCTCTATCCACCGAGCCAAACCGGTTAGGGCTCAACAAATAATTTGACGCCTCCTTCTGTGGGTCGAATACCGAGCCGTGCTCAAGAGCCAGCTGCTACCTGGCACAGAACGCCAACCTCATAGATCTTCCCAGCAAAGAGCAGCAGGACTCAAGGCCTCCAGCCCAGAACTTTCTGTCCCCTTGGGGCAGCTTCTAAAGCTGGAAGCAACAGCGTGCACTCGCATCTGATGAGAGTCTTCCTTTCAGGGATTTCCCAAGGTGAAGCCCAAAAGGCAAGGCTGTGTCCAGAGGGTCAGGATGGGAGCCCGAAAGAAAGAAGGAAACCCAGCTGGGAGGAAGGGCGTTTAACTGCATTGCTAAACTCAGGCAGCTCTTGAAGGGTGCCATCCCGTTTTTTTCCGGCTGGCTTGCTTTCCCCTAAGGCAGTGGTCACCAAACTGCAGCTCGTGAACCACTTGCGGCTCTTTGGCCCCTTGAGTGTGGCTCTTCCACAAAATACCACGTGCGGGCGCGCACGTACACTGCGAAGTTGACTTAAAACTTTAAGTAAAGTTTATTAAGTTAATTTTAGGGAACGTTGTGGAGTGAAAGAAGATGTAGTGTCGAGGATTGAGAAAGGTATGTTGAAATGGTTTGGACATATAGAGAGGATGAACGAAAGGAGATAGATGAAACAAGTATACAAGACGAGTGTGGATGGGAGAGTTGGAAGGGGTTGACCTCAGCGAACGTACCTCAATCAGATTGAGGATGTTTTTAGCCAGCTTAGGAGTACCCTAATTAAGTTAATAACAATGTACCTACCTATATAGTTGAAGTTTAAAAAATTTGGCTCTCAAAAGAAATTTCAATTGTTGTAGTGTTGATATTTGGCTCTGTTGACTAATGAGTTTGCCGACCACTGCCCTAAGGCAATCTGTGAACCACGTTGGAACTCAGCTAGAAAACCATCCTTTGAAGCCTGGAAAAATGTTTCGAAAGACATTTATTTCTATGTCTTGGCAGCATCTCTCAGACTAAGGGCTGGGTCTGTCTCTGCCATCACTTATCTAGAAAAGGGCTGAAGACTATGTAAAATGGCCCGAAAGGGGAGGTAGCAGACCAGTGCAAAGAGCCCTAAGTCAAGGATCCAGAGCTTCCAGCCTTAGTCCCGCCCCCTTCCAGGCACATGGCTCATAGGAAAGTGCCCACCACATGGGGCCTCGCCTCTCTCAGCCCCTCCAGTGGCTCAGGAAGGGGGTGAGGGTCCATGAAACTGTGGATGGGAACGGAAAACACTGCAAAGGTGAGCCATTCAGTGACCATGGTCCACATTGCCTTTTTAAACAGCCAAGGTAAACATTGGGATTTCTTTATTACTTTTTTAGCAGAGTTCCTCTCAAACTAATCTTTTATAGCATCTTACAACTTTTAAAATCCTGTAGACACATTATCTAATTTTAAGGGTGTCATCAAGTTGACCATTGAGTCTAAAGCAGAGGCTTTTTAAAAGGTAAAGAAATGACTGGAGTATTGACTGCAGGCCTAACACCATACCCTGTCCCACCAAGATGGCCCCCAAATCCTACAATAGATTCTCTCTGCCCACACGGTCACAATCCAGTTACAAGGATGCAGATAAATGCCATCACCTCTCTGTACAATTAACAACAGAGTTTTCCCGTTTTTTCAGTTATGATAACAAGATTGCATTTATGCTAACCTAGTTAATTTTCTCCTTTGCTGTTCTGTTGCTATTACTCCAGCACATAAACTTGAGACTAGAGCCCTTGCAGCAAATTCCCCAGCACCTTTTCCTCTTCGAATTAAATCTGAACTAGTATTTCCTATTAGGTATGTTTTTGCTGAACTACTAATGCTTTTCAACTGATTTTCCCCCAACTTAAAATATTTCCCATTGGGTATTCATAACACAACAGAAATCAGTAAAACGCCCGAAGAATCCCCCTCCCCAGGAATCCATTCTGAGTCTCTCAGTAAGACCTGAAAAATATATGGGTGTGCACCCAATCCTCAAAGAACCTCCATTTAGCCCAGCCAGTGTGGCTCAGTGGTTGAGCACTGACCTATGAACCAGGAGGTCATGGTTCGATTTCTGGTCAGGGCACATGCCCCGGTTGGGGGCTTGATCCCCAGTAGGGGGTGTGCAGAGGCAGCCAATCAATGATTCTCTCTCATCATTGATGTTTCATCTCTCTCTCCCTCTCCCTTCCTCTCTGAAATCAATAAAAAAATTTTAAAAAAAAAAGAACCTCCATTTAGCAAGACATCTGTGAGCCCTCCTCCCTGCCTCTCTTTAGCCCCCAGGCCCACTGCAGGTCAAGATTTCTATCAACAAGACAAAGCATTTTGTTTCCCAACATAAACTCCGTTCGGTGACAAAAATGAAGTTGTTTCTTCCTGGGGACAGCTATGGGCGCAGAGGCCACTGGGGTTAGCATTACGCCCACGAGCAGGTAGGCCTGTGGGGGCAGCACGTGTAGAGACTCTGGTAGAAACTGTTCAAAAGCACGATGGTTCCCTTACGAGGGGGTTGTTTTCTGGGCATAGCTGAAGGCCCTGCTGGAGGGCAGCTGGGAGTGTAACTGCCAGCACACTCTACGAGTGTAACTGGTCTCGTAGCATCTGCTTCAGGTGTCCCCACCAACAGGACTACATTTTCTACTGTCATTGTTTTGCCAGAATGTCATGTCCTTGTTAAGGATATAAGCAATGACTGGGCCAGGGCAAAGCAAGCACACTGATAACGGTTCTAACACATGCTCAAATCCTATGATCCTATGTTCCTTAGAGGTGAAAGATGAAGTCCTATCGAGGCAAACATGAGCAATTTAAATAAGAGCACTAATAGAAATGAAGCTGCTGTAATGAAGCTCCTGTCTTTCTTTCCTGGGGTTCAGTTAATGTCTGTTCCTATTCATGTTTCCTTTCCTGACATCTCTGAATTCCCAGAGCTGGTCTGAGTTTCCAGCTCCATCTGGAAGGTTCTCGTCTAACTCTCTCACAGGTATGTGTCTTTATTTCCTTGTCCAGTTTACCTGCATGTCTGTAGATGGTAGGGCCATTCTTCAAATCCTCTAGTTTCTCCCTTCCCTTTGGTGAGAAATCCTTCCTGACCTGTATACTCTAAGATCATAGCATCTGTGGACAGGGATGTGACAGAACGGAATACCCACCAGCATTTAAACACTAGACTCTCACACAGTTTAACAAACCTGGTGGTTGTTTTAAATCCTTCCCATATTCTTTCTACCTTCCTTTGGGGGAGGGGGCCATACATGTCAATCACTGTTTGATGATAAGGCACCTTAGATGTAGCCACCTACACAGCAGCTGACCTGCCCAAGCCCAGACCAGCGTGGACATTCTGTGGGTTCTGCCTCCTGGGAGCTGAGGCAAGCTAATAGGAAACAGATGGGGGGGGCATTTATCTGATTAACCCACAGAGCTTGTTTTTACCTAGAGAACAGAACCCTGGGCAAAAAAAAATAGTCATTTTTTAATGGGTCACAGACTTGATGAGGTGTAAAAGGGAGGAGGTTTGAAAAATGCAGGCACCACAAGTCTCCTGCTGCAAAGGGAGACTCAGGGTTTCAGACCAGCCCACTGCGTGCCAAGGCTGCAGCCGCCACCCAGAGGACTCCGCAGGAGCTGGTGGGGGTGGGAGTTGGGCTCCAGGTTTCTGGAGAACCAATAGATTGCAACATCGAAAACAGAGAACAGGAAATGGGACCAAATGCACATGACACCACTAGGGAGGAGTAGGGCCAGGACACTGTCAGCTTGGCCACTGTGACATCCAGGGGCAGGACCAGAGGGAATGCGGGAGAGTCAGCAAGAAGCCCAGGTCGAGGCTGCGGTCAGAGGAAGCAGGGCAGGGGGCCGAGAGCAGGAAGAATGGCTCTACGGGGTCTCCTGACCAGAGAACAGCCTGTTTCACTCTGTTCCTGCCATCACACAGTGGACAGCCAGTGAGGGGCCTGCAAATATGACAGAGGATGAGCAGCACCTGTGTGACCCACAGTGCCCCGAGGTGCTGGACACCCACGCTAACACGTGTCACTACCCGGGCCTCAGGTGTCTCAGCACCCACGGTGCTAACGGGCTTCCCACCTGCAACCACCACCGGGTGCTATTGGGCCCGACAGGGTCAAAAAGGGATTTTGCTGGTTTCAGAAGGAAACCTCTAGGGGTTTTTGTTTTGTTTTTTATTGATTTTAGGGAGGGAGGGAGGGAGAGAGGGAAGGAGGGGAAAGAGAGGGAGAAAGGGGGAGGGAGAGAGAGAGAAACATCAATGTGAGAGAGAAATATCAATTGGTTGTTTCTTGCATGCACCCTGACTGGAGATGGAACCTGCAACCTGGGTATGTGCCCTGACCAGGAATGGAACCTGTGACCTCCAGATGCACAGGACGAAGCTCCAACCACTGAGCAACACCAGCCAGGGCAGAAACCTCTAGTTTTAATGGACATTCCCAATAGTCAGCCAAGGGGCAATAAGGACCACATGGGAATCCAGTTAATGCTCCGAAGTCTAGTGTCACTCAGCAGCCCACCAGAGGGGCAAGTGTAGCAGGAAGCTGGAGGGGAGCCTCCCTGCAAAGCCAGGCGGGCTCGGCCACGCAAACCAGCTCACAGGGGCGCAGAGGAAGAGACACCAACGGGGGAAGGAGTACTCGCCCCCACCCCCACCCCAGCTTCAAAATGAAAAGCAAAACCGAGCAGGGATTAGGGAAGAAAGGTAGAGGAGGTCAGGGTCACAGATTACAGCTCCACTCCCCACCCTCTGAATACAGAAGGCCAGGGCGCTCCACACTGAAGCTAGAGGTGGTTCAGACACTGGACAGAATCCGTGCCGAGCCCCTGAGCTGTCATCACACCAAACAGACCCACGCCACCACCATCACCACCAATGAAAGCCGGTTCAAAGCCAGGACCTTTCCCATTAAGACCACAATGGCCTTGGGGTCCTCCTCAACACTGTGCACATAAGAGTCCCCTCAGTCACTCTTGCACTAGAGAGTTCTTCCTGAAGAACTTCCCCACTGTCTGTCATTCACCTCTTTGCTAGACAGTCTAGAGCAGCGGTTCTCAACCTGTGGGTCGCGACCCCTTGGGGTCAAACGACCCTTTCACAGGGGTCGCCTAAGACCATCGGAAAACACATATATAATTACATTTTGTTTTTGTAATTAATCACTATGCTTTAATTATGTTCAATTTGTAACAATGAAATTGGGGGTCACCACAACATGAGGAACTGTATTAAAGGGTCGTGGCATTAGGAAGGTTGAGAACCACTGGGAGCAAAACACACAGCTGTCTGATTTAGCCCTTGAGAAGGAAATACTTGGCAATTGATATATTGATGCCTTATTCTATTCATGTTTCTGCTGGAAATTGGCTACTTTTCTGCATCAGGGGATGAACAGCCACCTCCTACTTTGTCTTCTTGCCTTTTAAAGTCGTCTTGATCCCTGTGATTTGACTTGAACGAGCAGTGAGACTAATCTCATGCAGAGAGGCGTCACTTCAGCCACCTGGCCAGCTTCTGCCTACCTCACCTCTACCTCCATGGGAGACCTCATCATCTCCTAGTTGGGGAACATGTCTCTGAAGACCCTTTGTGCCAGGTTATTCCTGGCAACTATTCACATAAATGACACATTGGAGTCTTCAGCCAATTTGTTATCCTTCTGTTTAACCAAGGCCGGGTACTTACAGTGCTGGCCTTCTAGGTCCCGGGCCACCCATCGGCAGGGCTTGTTTTCTCAATGGGAAAACAGGGTCTGCTTCAGAAACCCGAGGCGCAGAAGTTTTAAGCCAAACAAAATGCCTTCAAAGTCAGCTAGTAGAAAACATTCAGACATTAGCATTAGGATCCTGATGACTTCAAACTTATTTTTTTTAATTCGCGATTCCATTCCTCACCCACAGTTCTTCTACTCCTTTTCTCTCCATGGTAAGAGTTAGTCATCAGAGCCAGTTGGCCCTCCGAACATTCTTCTGGTGTCTGGAAATAGGATCGCATGCAGGGATCAAAAAATTTATTTTCTCTAGCTAACCTCATAAAATGCAGCCTCTGATGCCTATCGTAGATTTTCCTTTTTTTCATATCTGTAACCTCATGCCCATGATCTGACCAGCTAGATTCAGAAGGCAAGTCATGCGCTGTTTGCCACAATATGTTACCTCGAGTGGTCATACTAAAAATGTGCAAAGAAATAATTACAGTGGAGAATAGAGGTGTAAAAAGCTGTGGGTGGGGGCTCTCTCTGACCAAAATCTCATTCCAACTTCCTGCCAAATGCTTCAGAACTACTACGCTGTTAAAGAAGACCTATCTCGCTGCTAACTGTGACCAGCAAAGCAGTGCCCTTGGCCTTCATTTCTTGAGTTTTGCTCAGTTGCTAACCATGAAGGCTCCACTCTGCTCTCGTCCCAACTGGCATGGAGTTTCAAAGTTAACACTGGAGAACTCCCAGGGCATGTCACCTCCAATTCATCAACACGCAGTCCTGGATTCTACACATTCTTACACTTAATAAAAACAGGAATGAAGGAGAAGAGTGAGGAAAACATTATTTTCGAGGAATTTACTTGATAGCATCTTAAACCCATGAGCCAAAGCTGTCCTGGGTCCTTTGAATCCAACTGTGAGGTGGAAAGGAAGATGGCTGGGGAAGCCGCATGGGGCGGTAAGCCTCAGACAGCAGCCATTGTCCAATGCCTGTAATAACTCAACTGTTTATCATATTGTGAAGAGGGAAAATAACCTTGAAAAGAAACAAGGACTCAAACAACTGATGTGAAAGGTTTTTGTCCGTCCCCCGAGTCATGTGTTCCCTTTTTATTTTGCCTGAAGATTGTGCCAGGTTTGGGTTTTTTTCATCCCCAAGAAATCTCACCTAATACTGCCATTTGGGAAGGGAACGAATACGTCACAATGGAGGCTGGTACTTCATACACATGATGCATACATTCCTGAGGATAATATTTAGTGCTATTATAATAAATCTTTTCCAGATCCTGCAAATAATAGGAAAGAGGATTTCTTCATACAAAGGAAAAACTTTGCCTTCTTGGGTATATCAAACCCTCATCTGATACACTCAGACCCAATTAGTGGTGAAAACTGATTAAATCAGAAAAATCTTTAAAAATGACATATACTAGCACATACCTTAAAACTTCAGTTGAATTTGCAGCTATAGTGACTGACCATCCTGACTTGCCTGTGATGAGCCACAGCTGGTCATCCTGTTTATAGCACATAAGGGGACACACTTATATACCCTGTTTTGGACGATGATGTTTCTATGATTAAGGATCTACTACCTGGAACTTTACGTGGACCTTCTTTCATGAACCACTCCAATAACATGGCCTATGATTTCCCATCTCAGCTTCTTTGAAGTCAAGCAAGAATAAAAATACTTGTGAAGACTAGAATCCTACATTTTTTAAATGTGTTTTTATTGATTTTAGAGAGAAAGGAAAGGAGAGGGAGAGATAGAAACATCCATGAGAGAGAAACATCGATTCACTGCCTCCTTCATGATCCCCACTGAGAATCAAGCTCGAAAGCTGGGCTTGTGTCCTGACCAGGAATCAAACCGATGACCTCTTGGTGCATGGGACAACGCTCAACCATTGAGCCACACCAGCCAGGGCAGAATCCTACATTTTTATTTATTTTTATTTTTTAAGATTCTTTATTAATTTTTTAGAGAGAGAGTAAGGGGAAGGGAGAAAGAGAGAAACACAGACGTGAGCAAAACATCAATTGGCTGCTTACTGCACACCCCTTCCTGGGGATCAAGGTGACTACCCGGGCATGTTCCCTGACCGAGAATTGAACCAGTGACCTCTCAGTGCACAGGACAATGCCCAACCAACTAAGCCACACTGGCCAGGGCAGAAACCTACATTTTTACAACATTCTCACACCTTGTGTACTTGTCACAACCCACTTATGTTGACAGAAAGGCTTTTGTACTAATTTTGATTCTTTTCCAAAATAGTCAATGAACTTTCAAAGCAATGACTTTTTACACTCACATTATAAAATATTTGTGTTACCATTTCATTGAATGACAAAATTCCAATAGCAAGTGCAATTGGCTTGAGAAGGTTTGAAACAAACACACTGACCCCCTATGCACCCAGTTCACCCCCTGGAGCAGAAAGTCCTGAGTGTCCTAGGAGAGAGTGGGCTGGACCGGCCAGAGGTGCTCAGCATGCCAAAGGGAGAAGATACGGGTTTTACTAGTACATGCATTACATGGGACTAGGGAATACATCAATTCATGCAGCGAGTCAATAACATGGCAGCAAATTAGAAAACTCCTACACTAAAATATGTCAGCCCATACTACAAAAGCGTGAATTTTCTTCAAGGAGCTAGCTCATTAGGATATTTAACAAGCCCATTTTAGTATAAATCTGCTTTCCACTGCCTTATTATTTCTGGGAAATGCGAATTCATGCTCATGCCCCAAGTCCTACTGTAAACCAGTTATATTTCAACCAATATTGAACTTTAAACAGTTCAGCACATAAGTGCCTGAATTTGCTCTAGATACTGCATTGGGGGAAGGGGAGAGTTTATCCAAAAGAATCATAGGCCTTTTCTACAGGTAGACATGATTTATACATGTGAAATAAATGGAAAAGTGTAACCAATTAAATATAATCAAGTGCACATACATGGTTTGTGGTCGTTCAGTGCTATAGGCAGTTGAGAAGCGAACAGTTAATGTTGGCTGAAGGTCCTACAGATCTTACTTTGCTTCCAAAATAATTACAAACCCTCCTGAGCTTTATGAGTCAGCTGCACGGTTACTCTGGACACAGAGTTAGACAAAGGTTGTCACTCCAGGCACTTGCATCTCCACCATACCTAACACCAACTGAAGGAAACTGACACGGATTTCCCTCCACATCCCGCTGCTCCCTCGCCCCATCCCTTCCAGCAGGGATGCAGGAAGGAGAAGGGACCAGAAATGATTCCTCCCACTCCACCCACGCACACCACACTCCAGGTGCAGAATGCGCTTCAACAGGATGACTTACCCTCTCCTAATTAGAGGCCTGAATTAAGACCACAGTGTATATTCAGTAAAAGTGAAATTACTCAGATATGGAGAACTTCTATGCATAAAGTAAAATTAGCTCCTTTTTTTCTTTCTATATTACATACTTGCCTCAATGTGGCCCAATGCCAGGAGGAAACCAAGCCAGTTTCAGAAACGCTTTACGTAGAGATTGTCTAGTTTGCATAAATAATTCCTTTCATCGCCATTCAACCCTTGTGTGTTGGTTGGGAAACCAGTGGGTCTGGAAGAAAATCAATGGCTGCAGGAACGGCCCGATGGGGTTCCCGAGTGACCGCAGGCCAGCCATCCTGAGCCAGAAGTACGTGCATCACCGTATTGCTCAGCATCCACATGTGCCCACCCTGCCCTGACCTGAGTTTCCCTTTCAATCACCTGACCAAAAACCATATCTCAGACCTCACTCCTGTCCAGGTAACTTCGCAGACCCACCAGGAAGCACATGGCAGGCATTTCACTGGCAGAAGATTCACACTGGCACAGCCCCAGGAAGACCTTGATCTCTCCCAGCATCACCAGAAGGAACCTCAGCAGCAATGTCTTACCGCCAGCTCTATTCACTAACCAGACAACAAAGGGATCAGGCAGAGCAGGGCTTCAAAAACGACTGCTAGGAATTACTTCACTAAAAACTTGAATGATCCAATGACAGGAGCCAACCCAACCAAGAGCGACTATTCATTCCCAGGAGTGGCATTTCTCATCACATGTTTAATCACGGAAGGTGGATGGCAAGCATCCCCATCTACACATGTCACTCACCGATACAGGCGTGGACCCTCACGGACAGTTGTGTCCTTAGGATGATGCTGTGCTTCTTGCCCCGCCTAATGGAGAGAAAACACACACGGGCATCAGAGGAGTCAGCGAGAAGCCTAGAGGCCGACAATCCACTCGAAGGTTCTGACACATCCACCAGACAGAGACTCCAGAGAAGCAGGGACCCAAACAGAACAAGAATCTCTCCTGGAATAATGTGATGTCACAGGGCTTTCCAGAAAATAATAAAGTTTGACTCTGTTGGATTGACACACGCATTTTATTGCCAAACCCGGTCAACTCATTCCATCCACAGAGTTTGCGTGTTCTCATGCTTGACCATGTTGGGAAAATTTTCAAATCTGTGCCCATAAAGTGAAATCCCAGGAATGTAACAACCCAAATCGGCCTGATCATTCCCATGGCTATTTTTACATTTTTCTGGATATAGGAAAGGGGCACATGCAGTGGGGGAATCAGAAAGAGTTGCTTTTCTGTGTATCAGTTCAAGACTACTGGGTTTTTATCCTTTCCAGGAAGATGAGAATCCACCAAAGAGCTTATAGGCTATTTATTATTGGGAACTCCAATTTACACACCTCACTTCACTTTTGTTTCCTTCTCACTTCATTTCTTATGAGGAAGCAAAAAGCTGGCCCCTCCCCAATTCTGTTCCCACCAGGGCTCATCCCCTTATGCAAAGGAGAACTAAAGCACTGAGCAGGTGACAGAGAAGATGATAAATGGGAAGAAACGTGAGTCCTGGCTACCTGGGGGTAGCAAAGGCTTTGAGACTGGGAGAAAGCGGAAGCCAATGGGCAGAGGTAAAATGGAGCCAGCCCACCAGCATGGAGCAGGGAAGCCGCTGGGGCTCTTGGTGGCTGAACTGCCCTTCCATCACTCTTCTGGCCTCTCACCCCTGCCCATCAGGGCTTCCTTTGTAAAGGAGTCTGGCAGTAATTCCTGGTTTTACAGTTGTTTGGAGGGGACGGGAACAGACATCTCACCAGGCACACTGCTAGTATTGTGATTATGGATTCATCGTCATCAATGAAACAATTCTATTTCTTATGCTTGAGACCAGATCAGAGGGGAAAGTATGGTGTCAAAGGTTGTTTTTTTTTATTCTTTTAAAGGAGAAAGGAAAGCCAGCTGCATAGTCCTACAAAAGCATGCAGTGGCCTCCCGCCCTGAAGCTGCTTATAGGTAGAGAACCTGCATCCGGTCCCTTCAAATCCCCAGGGCTCCCCCTTCCCCTTCCCGATTTGTTCATTTGATTGATTTACATATGCTGTGTGCAAGGCACTAGTCTCAAGGAGCTTACAACAAATCCACTGCCCTTGACCCATCTTCAGAAATTGGATTTGAGATTCCTAGGAGGGCAGATTTCTTCAAAACTTTCTTCCTCACACACACACACACACACAAAATGGTTTTCTCTCTCACAATGCTGGTGTTGACACTCTTTCAATTCCTGTGACGGTACCAGGAAGAAAGTTTCAGTGGGTGCCCTGCGCTCAATCATTGATCGACCTGGCCTTCTTTGTGAACTGCTGGAAAAGGTGTGTGGGGGGGGGGGGCCTCCCCCAGAGCTGGAGCAGAGACTGCGGAAGCCCTGAGGGGAGCCAGGCCCCAACCACGAGGAAGAGCAAACCTGGAGCACCCTCAGTCCGTGGCCCATGTTATCAGCATTAGGAGTCGATGATGAAAACCAGACGACGGGAGGCAGAGCACATGCTTTGGATGCCCCGAGTGGGGAAGCAGGGGTGGCCGGGGAAACAGTTCAGAATACCTCAAGTTCTGGAAAGTTCAAAGGGCCCTCACTTTTATCTTCAAACAACTGCAAAGTCACATTTTGAGGAAGCGCTTAAGTTTTCCCAGAGAATTCTGCAGTCCCCCAGTGAGAGTGTGGGGCTGTCGCTCTAGGATTCCCGGCGCCTTCATGAAAACCAGGACAGTCTCGGAGGCGGCCCTGGCAGGCCAGCCACTCTGAGGTGCCGTGCTTCCTGTGCTTGTGCCTTGAGAAACCAGGCAATCGGACAGGTTAAGCCAAACCCTGGTGGAACTTAAGAGACCACAGAACAAAAAAGGCGTATTTTGTAGTAGTTTTCTCTCTTATCATTCCAATTCTGTACCTCCTTCCCTGTCTGCCCCTCTACACAAAACCCTGAGATGGGAGGAATCACTGTGGAAATTCTCAGAATAGAGCCAAGGTCTATGGAAGCTGCCTAAGGGGTTGAGGCGCCAAATCCCAGGAGCTACTGGCAGAGGAGGGAGGCGGCCAAGGCGGAGACGAGTGGCGGTGAGTGCAGGCAGGTCCCCAGAAGGTGTCCTTCATCTCCCACCCCTGCCTCACCCACCTCCACTTTCTCCCATCTTTGATGTGGGTACCATCATTGTGCCCATTTTACAGACGAGGAAAGCAAAGCCTGTAGAAATGACGTAACCTCCATAAAGTCAGAGGGCTGGTGGAAGTCGAATCGGGCCTGAAGGCAGAGTGTCTGGCTCCACAGTCACCAGCCGCAGCCTGCCTTTTGCTGTACAGTGACAAGCCTCACTATACAACCTCTCCACTTTTTTCAGTGGTTTAACCTCAATGCTAAAATCTATTAAAGAGGACACGCATACAAATTAAAATGCAAAAATCTAAGAAAATATTGCCAAACCAAATTATGAAAATAATTTAACAGGACCAAATAAGGTTTCTCCTAAGACTTCAAGGATTACAGGAAGTTCAATGTTTTATTTATATATATTAAATATCAATGTATTAAGGACACCCATCATAAAATGCCTTTAAATTTGATTAATGCTGATGTATTAGTATTAGAGGAAAGTTGATTTTCATGCATTTCCTTTGTACATGGCCATCTCACTGCTGTTATTGATTCTAAAAATCCTTGGGCCAATTCTTTTATGGGCATAATCATGTCATCTGTTAAAAATAATCATTTTATCCCCAGGCTTTTTGTAGGAAGTATGCACTTATCTTCTGTTTCATGGCTAAAACTTTCAAAGGAAAATTAAATAATCACGGGTAGATTTTCCCCTGCCCCCAGTGGGATACTATGTCAGTTTGGATTTGGAAAATAATATTCATAACAGTTGTTAACCTTCATGGAATGCTTATCGCGTGCCGGACAAGCGTCTAAGTACTTTATACAGATTCAATCTTCAAAAAATTCCTATAAAATAGGTAACATTATTGCCATTTTTAAAATGAGGAAATTGAGGCTCAAAAGGGTTAAGCAACATAGCTGAAGTCACACAGCTAGAAAGTGACGAGCTCAGATTCAACCCAGGCAGTGCAACCCAGAGCCTGTGCTCCTATCACCTCCCTGGTGGGTGCTCCTTCATCTACTCCCTCATTCCACTCTGTATGAGATGCACGATGCACGCTCTGCCTCAAGGCAGCAGCAACCCGGAGATCCTGCCTGACCTGCAGGTTTTGGACTCCAGACGACAACATCAGTTCTTACCTGAATTTCCACACCGCTGGCCCACTCCACAGATTTCAAACTAGCCAGTCGCCACAATGGAGTGAGCCAATTACTTAAAATAAATCTCTCTAGATACACTCGGTAGACCAAATGGATTAGATTAGAAAGATTAGATGGGTAATCGATACCTTGTTGGTTCTATTCTCTAGAGAACCTTAATACAAACTTTGGTATCTGCTTTCACGGAGCTTCCATGTTCCAAAAATCAGTGGATTCGGCATAAACACTTGAGTGATCTTTTCCTCCCTGATATTGACATGCTGTATCTCTTTCACAGCTGCCCCTCCTTCTGAATCCGCCTGCTTGCAGCAGGGTGACCCCAAGGCAGAAGCGATTTAATTTGACCTGAAACTCCCCAGGGAGAGTCAGATTCCATTCCTATCAGCACAGCCACTGCCAGGGAAACATCACCACTTTGGAGATCAGCCACAGCCAATCAAGGGCCCACACCCAAGGCCAGTGCTACCCAAGTGACAAGAAAACTATCTAAAATAGACACTCAATTCAAGGGAACTCCAATCAAGGCAAACATGCCAGCGATATGAGGGTGCTGCTGGTGAAGGAACTTTCCAAAACTTCCTGGCTTCTCAGAATCCACCAAGGTTCTCCTATAACCATGCCTACGGCCTTGGGGTGGGACCCGGGGAAGGGGGGGCGGGGAAGAGGGCTGACACCATGTTTCAGTTCTGCCCCAGTCTCTCAAGAGAATTTTTTATTTATTTATTTTTAATATATTTTTATTGATTTCAGAGAGGATAGGAGAGGGAGAGAAATATCAATGATGGGAGAGAATCATTGATCAGCTGCTTCCTACACTCCTCCTACTGGGGATTGAGCCCATAACCCGGGCATGTGCCATGACCAGGAATCGAACCATGACCTCCTAGTTCATAGGTCAATGCTCAACCACTGAACCACACTGGTCAGGCTCAAGTATTTTTACAAGAATAACATATGAAGTCTTTTTGTGGCTATAAGAGCAAGTGCATACATTAATTTATTAAGTGGCATGCAACCAGAGACTTGATGACTTTTTCTTGCAACCAACAGCAGAAATAATTCCCCCAAACATTCCTCCACTCAAATTAGAACTAAACTATGATTTCGATCAAGAGTAGAAAACATGTTTGACCGTGTGGCAGAAGCAGAAATTAGGACCCATTCAGCAGTTGCCCCAGGAATATGCTTCCTTTTACTAAGCTTCTGGAGCGGTGAGACGCAGCCAGTGTTCTGGCTGAGGGATAATGAGCTGAAGAAGGATTTGAATTAGTCATCAGCACGTGAAAAGATAGTGTTAGCTCAGATTATTTGCTCAAAAACTTCAAGTTCAAGAGAGCCAGTGGCTACTACATTCACCTCCAGAGGCATTCTGGTCTTTCCTCGTAGACAGTAGAGGTGAAAAGCATAGATGCTGAAGCCAGCTGTGTGATCTTGGACAAGTTACTTAGCCTCTCTGAGCCCCAGCTTCCTTGTCTGTAAAGTGGGAAAATAATATTACATATTTGGTGTCATACCTAAGAAATGAAAACTTGCTCCTATTTTCTTCTAAGATTTTTAAAGTTTTAGCCTTTCATCCCCAGGTGCCCCTAATGGGAAAGAAACCTTGGTTGAACACCTTCACAGCTCCCGGCTCTGGGGCCATCCTGCGGTCTCGCCTTCTCACTCCTCCATTTTCTCCCCGACCCACAACTATTCTGCTTCCTCTCTCCCTAAATCTCCTACAACACCCTGGTCTGACCTTGGTCCTCTCACAACTTGGCTTCTCTGTGGTGGGCATGGTGTTAACTGCCCTGTCTTTGAAATTTTCTCTCTCCTTGCTGAGGCACACCCTGCTGGTTACCTACCCAATTTCCATTTTCCCCTTTTGTCTCATCAAGAGAACCCAATTTTGTTTGAGGTGACATCATACCCACCTAAAAACCACCTTCTCCAGTCCCCTTGGCCCCCAAGAGTGGCCACATGACACAGTTGTCCTCAGTGAACTGGATGTGGAAGTTGCCGGTGGGGCTCCTGGTAAAGCTCTTTAAAAGGGGCCCACCCAGCCGGCACACAGCCACGAGACTCAGCACAAGGCCCATGCCCTGACTACTAGGCTACACTGCCCTGTACTATGCTCTCCTCGGATGCCAGAGGCCCTGCTGGAATCCCTGCTGACACAGGGAGGGAACTGGGCTCGCCAGGTCACTCTATGGCAGGGTCAGGCATAATCATTAGAGGCTTCGGGGCTCCTGTTTCCGCTAACTTCCCTGGCCTTGGAAGGCACTGACCAGGCCTGGCTCCCTCTGCAGCAGAATAATTGCTTTGTCCTTCCACTTCTGAAGGTCTTTCCCCTCTTCTCCCTTTAGCCATAGCTTGAGTGATCATTCTAAACAAGGGGTGAGTTAATTTTTAGTCCTGGCATAAAAGAGCAGGGCAATGAACAAGAACAAAGAAACAAACTCCTCCAGCAAGGAAAATTCACTCCGAGCACATTGTGTGGAAAACACCATCATTTTCCCATAGCTGGTCCCGTGTCTCCATCAGATGGTCTCATTAGGGAATATTTTGCTATGATTTACACAAAGAAATCAAGAGAAGAATGCGATTTCATTTGACCTCTTCGTGCCTATGAGGGGCAATTGTTAACTAGGAAGAAATTATATTTTAACTCCCATTCGTGGGAGACATGACTTCGCAGGCACCCAGACTCCGCCAAATGCCACGCTTCCAGGAGAGAACCTCGGAGGGATGCTCAGGCCAAGTGAGGCTGCAGATGTGCATGGACACCTCCCACCTGTGCAGGAAGGCTCAGCCTGTAGGCTGCTCCGAGCCAGCCCTGCCAGCGCTCAGTGGTGGTCAATAGCCTGGGAGTGACCGGGGTGAGCTGGCAGTGCCAGGATAGTCAATCTTGGCATATCTTCTGCAATCCAGGCCAGGGACAGAGGGGCTTCCCCACCAGAGAGCAGTAAAGAGCGTGGCTTCTTCACGCTCTTCTGGACAAAGAGAAGGTCATCCTGCATACATTCCAAAGGACGAGGGGTAAGGCACCACAAATGAATACTATTTCAAAGCCATAAAACCTGCTCTGGGGTGAGTTGTGGTACACCTGTCAAATGCGCAGCTACCCAAAGCTTTAGGGCTACCTTCCCCTGTTTGTAGTCACCCATGCCGTGAGTCCTGCCTTCTCGCCATCATTCATTTCCCCAGCATCGCATGCTGTTAGGGTGCAGAAATGTGGTCAAGGACCATGGGCCCAAGGCCAGGTGATGATTCAGAAGGGAACAAAGGAAGAAAGGAAGCCAGGATCTACTCTGCTGACCTAGCAGCAGGGCCCTGGCTCTTTAGGGAGAAGCCTCCAGCTCCTGATGCTGGTGTTGACAGAGCGAGCTATAGGCCACGGCCAGAGGACGGCAGCAGATGCGTCCTCCCTGCTGTGGGGTTGGTGCTGTTTCAACCACAGCCAGTGTTTTTAACCTGGGATTGAAGGTGCCCTTGCATGAACCACCCTCATGTCACCAAAGGTGTGAATGTACATCCTCAGTAGAACCTAAAGTGCCTTTGCCAGATACTCCTGGGATGGTGGGGGAGTACACACAAGCCTGGGAGATACTGTGGGTTTGGTTCCAGACCAAGGCAATAAGAGTCTTGCAATAAAACAAGTCTCGAAATAAAGTGAGTTGTAATCTTTTTGCTGGTGAAGGACCTTGCCTTCGGTTTATAAGAAAGGCAACATCCATGAAGCACAGTAGAATGAGGCATGCCTGTGCAGTCATTTTTTAAGTGATGATGAGTAGAATCTGATGTGAACTAATAATGATAGCCCTCACGTGTGTACAGCCCATGGCAATTTCCAGGTGTTTCCCCATGCACTGTTGGTGTGGCCCTGGGAACCACTCCAGAGACAGGAAAGGCGTCCTCACAGAACCTTGCTGGTTCCCACCAAGGATCCTGGTTTTCTTAGTGCTCATGGTCATGACATTCAGGAATCCATCCTGGGATCTTCTCATTTACCGGCCACCAGCGTTCACTCAGTGCCTATAAGGTGTTGAGAAAATGCTAGGCACTGGATAGTAAGACAGGTCTAATTCTGACCTCGTAGAGTTTTAGCAGCAGAGGGACAATTAGGGGAAATGGACCATGAATTGTAATAAAACAGGGGAAATTCAGGAAGTCATCAGTACATAGTGGAGTCAAGTAGGAGACTAACACTAACAGGTTCCCATTTTTTTCCCTTGAGCTGTTCATGAAAACTTAGTATTCTCTGAAAATATTTATCTGACAGTAATATATTTTTAACTCAAGCAAGGTAATGTCTAAACAACTGTGGGGGAGGTCTCTGACCACCAGATCAAAATAGCTAGGCATTATTGGAAAAGCAACAGGGAGCCCCTGAAGTTTTCTAAGGAGGAAGGTGATAAAATCAGAGATATATGTGGCTCAAGATGGATGAGGGATAGAGAAGAAGGCAGGGGGCTGCACTGACCACCAGGGGGCAGATGTTCAACGCAGGAGCTGCCCTCTGGTGGTCAGTGCGCTCCCACAGGGGGAGCGCTGCTCAGCCAGAAGCCAGGCTCACAACTGGTGAGCACAGAGGCGGTGGCAGGTGCCTCTCCCACCTCTGCAGCAGCTCTAAGGATGTCCGACTGACGGCTTAGGCCCGCTCCCCACAGAAACGGGCCAGAGGGCACAGGCCAGGCTGAGGGACCCCCCCCCCAAGTGCACAAATTTCATGCACCAGGCCTCTAGTAATCTAATAAATATAGGAATGGTTAATTGTATAAGTATATTCCTACAGAGATTTTATTTTCTGGATACATCTTTGATTTTGTATGTGTGTTGCTTTATTCAGACTGAGCAATCAGAAGTACTAAGCAATTCTAGATAGGCTCAAAGTGATTTGATGTTAGTTAACATAATAATTGTTTTTTCCACTGTAATGAGTTCAAAAGATGATATAATATAACATGATCTACTAGGGCATCTGGCAAGAAAACGATATATCCAATGAGTTGTCATTAAAAACAATGTTTAAAACAATTGTCAATCCACTAAAATCTTAAAAATATTAATGTAGTTATATTTGGCTTAAGAGAAAGAGAACAGGATGTAAATACCAAATACTTAATTAAACTATACCAGAAATGCTCCTACCCCTGAGTAGCCTTGTCAAGAAGAGTTACTCAAATAGGTGGTGTCAGGTAGGGACTAGACTCATCGGGGGATCACCTTGTAAGTTACGTAAATGTTTAACCACTGTGCTGTACACCTAAAACTAATATTGAATGTCAACTGTAATAAAATGTTTATTTAAAAAAAATGAGTTACTCAAAATGCAAAAGAGTTTGCTGTGACTACAGGTGTCACTTGCATCTCCCTTCTTTTTGTGTGACTGCAAGTGAAAAGAAGGCCAAAGGTTTCTCCAAAATATTTCAGGGCCCCTCCCCCCATTTCTTGGGAGATCAGGACCAGTCAGCAGAGACAATTGTGGCTCTTACCCAGCGTCATCCTGGAAGCCTTCTAGCTCGTCCCGCTGCTCTGCCAGGGTGGCTTCCAGGTCCAGGTAGGTGCCATTGTGGGACAGCTGCAGTGTGCAGTCGTCGAGCTGCAAGAGAAAGAGCCTGGTCAGCCCAGCCGGCTCCTGGGAGGGGGACTCTGCATGGAGCAGTCACTGCATGTTGCCCCATGTGGGTTTTTAATCAAGCATTATTCTGAAGTGCAGATCATAGTTGGAGGAGGTAGTGTGTTCCTGTGAGTAGATTGGAAGCAGACTGCCTACCAAGTGGACAGATATGACACCTATTAAGGGAATGGCCTTGACAGGGCCCAATGGATGTCGATGGGGGTAGAGAAGGAGCCCTTTGGGCCAGTGCCACTTTGCACTCTGAGGGGCTCAGGAGAATCTATGGATGTGGGGAGTGGGAACCAAGATCACAATGCTGGTGTGAACGTGGATTAAGAGTCCCAGCGTTTCAAAGGCAAATTTGATGGAAAAACATGTTGTTTCCTTTGATTCAGTGAGAAGCCTGCTTACTCAGATTCTGTCATGCTTGGCACGATACAATCAATAGCTGCTCAATAAACAACTGAGCTAAAAGAAACATTCTCCATTTGGATGACAACATGCCCAAATTACAACATACCACAGAGGGCCTGAGGTCCCTGGTTACTAGTCTCAGTTTTTTTAAATGTATTTAACATACTTTGTTATTATGTTCATGCATAATTCTAAGCATTTTGCCTATGTTGCTTCATTTGCTTCTGACATGGACCGTACTTCTATTATTATCCCCACTTTACAGATGAAAAAACTGAGGCATAGAGAGAAGCTAAGAGATGCCCCATCTGGTAATGATGGAGCTGGGATTTGGATACCAGCCGTTTGACCATGTACTCAACCACTAAGTTCTGATCCTTCCTATGGCCTGAGATCTACGAAGGACTTAAAAATATCAATCTTGCAATATATAGCTTATGGCATCTGAGTGTTCCGCTGGTGTGCCATGTGTTTGTCAACCCCCTTCCCTTTCCCTCCTGGACAAACCACATATCCCAGCCTTATAGTTGGTTTTCAGCCGTGAAACTGAGTACTGACCAATGGAATGTGAGTGAAAGTGAACAAGGCCCCCAACACCCCTGGCCACAACACCCTTGCACAACGTCCCACTTTTCATCTCTTGCCTGCGGCCAGATGCAGAGGGGCCAGCGGAGGACTCCAAAGTCTAGAATCCACCAGAGCCCCAGGTTCCTGAATGGCTGCACAAAACAGAGCCCTTCGCTACCCCGCCTCCACTGAACCAAAACGAGCAAGACACGAGCCTTTGTGGCAGTGAGTTGTGAAGATTTTGAGATTGATTGTTACAGCAGCATCACATGACATTTACAATGATCAAGACACATAAAAATAAAGGGAAATAATTTTACCAAAGATTAAACTGACCTGACGAGGAAGCCCAAATGTATAACTGCATGCTTGATTTCTCAGGCTGTAGGGTGGCTCTTTTTATTCATCTACTTGCTGAGTTAGGCTCTTATTTCAAAATGACAGGCAGTTGGGGAAAAACAGAGGCGAACATGTGGCTACTTTAAAATAACTAAATAAACATGTGATAACACTTCCGCAGTGAGATTTCAAACAAGGAATTAGTCTCTTGATAGAAAAGCTATGCTTATTATCCCCAACAAGAGAACTGAGACTATCTTCTTGTCTAGAATGAGCACTTCTAAGAGGCTGCTGATCCTTTTTTTTTTTTTTTGGAAAATCATCTTTAATGAAATAGAACTTACATTAGATTGCACAGATTTTAAACTGTACAGTTTGATGAGGGGTTTTGGGGTTTTTTTGGTGGTTTTTTTTTTTTTTAGTTGTTTTTTCAATTAGGGACCGGGCAGGTCCGTGTTTCTGGTTATCCTCAACAAATTGAAAGGAATTTGTTCTTTGTTATTTGTAAGAAACACCTAGTTAAATTGTTTAAAGGGGTTAATCCTATTTGATTCACTTGTTTGATTTCTCTAATAACAAACTGTTCCTCTAAGGGCGTGCTGGTGAGGGTCAGCATTCTTGACTGGCACAGACGGATCATCTGATCCGAGACAGCATTTCACCCAGGAATTAAATTGGCCAAATTCATGGTTCTGAGGTGTCAGGGGTGCACACAGGGATCTGCTCCCCCCACCTGTGGAACCAGCAGCCAGGAATGGTTTCCTGCAGAGGCATCTCCTGGGCCCAGGGTCTCCTGAGGACTGAAATCCGACTTTATCCTTCCCAGGTGGAAAATTCCATGAGTCCCTGGACCTGCTAACATGCACACTGACCACATGGACGGCTGGACTCACAGCTGCTCATTCTTGCTTTTAACTCCTACAGATGTTGTTAACTAAGAAAGCTACTTGATCTGTTGTGTTGATAGTATCCGCACATTTGTTTATTTTTAATCCCACATATAATCAACAGCCTAGAAGGTGGGGGTAATGAAAGCCCTTTAGGCCATAACAATTTCTTGGGCTTCAGCCCCTAGAAACAGGTGAGCCCAGAGAAAGCTTTTGGGTAGACCAGGGGTTAGGAACCTTTTTTCTGCCAAGGGCCATTTGGGTATTTATTACATCATTCACGGGCCATACAAAATTATCAACTTAAAAATTAGCCTGCTATATTTGGTCAGACATTTAATTAACTCAACCCTAAAGTCTTGGCAGGACCAGACCAAATTATTTCCAAGGCCTTATATGGCCCAAGGGCTGGACGTTCCCCACCGCTGGGGTAGAGCGTTTCTGCCTCTCCCCGAGGGGGTCTGAGTCATTCTGTAGTCCACCCGCAGACCCGGCGAGAGCCCAGGGGGATAGGGACAGCCTGTGCACTGGTATGTGGTGTAAATTCTCCCACCGCGGCCCATGTCAGCCAGCTTCGTGAAGTCACTGAGCGTGGGGTTGCACAAGATGTGCAGCAACTAACCAGTATATGGTATGTTTATCAGGTACAAGAGATGTCAGAAACCTCAAAAGGATGTGGAGCAGTAAAATGTAATAAAACATTTAGGAAGTGACATGTTTTGAGTTGCTATTATTATCTTTATTTTTTATTTTTTGTTGTTTTTATGAGAGTATAGTTGGCATACAATCTGATATTAGTTTCAGGTGCACAACATAGTGATTCGACATTAATATAATGTACGATGTGATCACCATAATCAGTCTAGTAACCATCAGTCACCGTACAAAGTTATCATGATGTTACTGACTATATTCAACGGGCTGTACATTACATCCCAGTGACTTGTTTATTTTATAACTGGAAGTTTGTACCTTATTATCTTTATTATCTTTGTTTTTAATAGAACTTATTAATTGTACAGGTATATCCTTAAATCTTTAATAATAGCTATATTGAACAGCTGGCTCACAGAACCCCCGAGAATACCCACCAGCCCTCTCGAGCTCCCCAGGCCCACTCCAGCACACTCTGCTTCTGGCCCTCCCAGCTCACTAATTTGAGGTGCCTAAGGTGGAGACAGCAGGGGGTGCATGAAAGGCTTGCAGCCCTCTCCACCTCTACCCCAGCCCTATGCTGTTCTTAGTTAGGGGGAAGTGGGGATTCCTGGTGGCTGGCAGATGCAGCCCTTATGGCAACTCTGGCTATCTGGCACATCATCTCCACACAGGCCCTTCCGATGTTATTCCCAGCCAGCCAAGGTGAATATCTGGTTTTCCTCAACACTCACCCTGGCCCCCCACGCTCCCAGCCAGCCCTGGACCACAACAGGAAGCCCCACACCTCTCAGCCTCTGACAGCAGAATCCCGAAACAGCAGAACCGCCTATTCTCCTCACGCCTCTCCTCACATTCAGGGCCGCATTAGCCATCACCATTTCCATAGGTCAATTTCAACCAAATTATATGTCAGGCACAGGCTGGGCACCAAGGAACACATAAATGCTTCCTTCCCTCAAAGATCATTTTATTGAGTAAGAATGACACAGAAGAGAACAAAAAGCCATTTTAAACCAACTGTCCAAATGTGTGGAAGTTCACCCTCAGTTCTATTCCTCCTCTATAATTAGCAGCCACAGCCTCCGTGACCCAAGCATCCTCCATAAAACCGCCCCGGTCCCCCTTCCGGAGACAGGCTGTCACTACCTCCCAGGCCAGTGTCACAACCCCGCTCCCCCTGCCTAATAGTTTAGCCATCTGTGCTCGCAAGTCCTTCAACTAAACAGAAAATGTGACTACGTATGCGCCTTTTGACCCCTCACGAAGTGTGTGTGTGGAGTCCTCACGGCAGGGCTAGAGCAAGGGGGCAAGGTCAGACGCCACCGCCTTTGGGGAGCCCAGACACGTGGGTACCAGAGGGGTCCCAGCAACACGGCTGCCTGTGAAGACACCAAAGGAATCGACACACACTGCCCACCCCCATCCTGTGATACAAACCCCACCTCAATGTGACACCCGAGACAGGCGAGCTTAATATTTAAACCATCACATGAGCCAAGGAGTTAGAAGAAAGGGCTTCCTTGCTGGACTGACACATTGAAAAATTGTGTCAATATTTTGGGGAGAGGTTTTAGGTATTTTTTAATCCTCACCCAAGGATATGTTAATTGATTTTTTGATTTTTTTTTTTAGAGAGGAGAGAAGGGGGAAAAAGAGAGAGAGAAAGAGAAACATCAACATGAGAGAGAAACATTGATCGGTTGCCTCCCGTATGTGCCTGGACCAGGGATCAAACCAGCAACCTTTTGGTGTACGGGACGACCCTCCAACCAACTGAGCCTCCCGGCCAGGGCGCTTGAAGTGTCATTTTTACAAACCAATTGATAGGGACACTAAATGAATTCTTCAGACTTGTCAGGGATACCTAATAGCAGTTATAAACGAGTACAGCCGGGTGAAGAAGCAGTGAGTGGACGTTAGCTCCCAGCTGGTCGTTATGAAGATTCAGCCGGCAATACCCAGACTCTGCCTGCAGGCTGAAGGCTCAGACACCTCCTGCCAGACCAGCTCCTGACGGGAACCTCAGCTCCCACTTAGAGGCAACCTGATCCCTTGCCTTGGCCTCTCCTGTCAACTGTCTTCCCGGATGACTTAAGGGCCCTGGAATTTCCTGACTCCAACGATTTTCATGTCAACCCTGAGCCCCTGGCAGCAGGTCCCCTGCACTCCTCTCTTGGCTCCAGGCTCAGTGGCCAGGACACTGCGGGCACTTCAGGACATAAGACAACGCGGGTGCCAGGCGGGACGATAATGTTACAGGGCCGTTATAAAGTGCGGGCGTTAGGGAAGTTTGGGGGCAGTGACAGTGGCAGAGCAGGAAGACTTGGGATCAGGTTGCAGGCTGTAAACCAGCGGCTGGGATTCTGTGGGGGGCAGGGTGCTCTAGAGGGAATCCATCACAGATCTACAAGGAGGGACCCATGCAAATATCCTGGAATTTTGTGCCGCTCCTCCCAGGTCAAAGCGAACCATGAACATGTGCTCTCGCCCTGGCTGGTTTGACTCAGTGATTGAGCGTAGGCCTGCAGACTGAAGGGTCCCAGGTTCGATTCTGGTCAGGGCACATGCCTGGGTTGTGGGCTCCAGTGGGGAGCGTGCAGGAGGCAGCTGGTCAATAATTCTCATCATTGATGTTTCTATCTCTCTCTCCTTCTCCCTTCCTCTCTGAAATCAATAAACATATATGTAAGAAAAGAAAATGGGCTCTTGATCTCTGGGGACATGGAAAGACCCCCCCCCCTCCTTGCAGCGAGGTTGCACAAGGTCAGCTTGGGGTTTAGACCGCTCCTACAGAGAAGACACTGCATTCAAAAACAAAGGGCAGACTCCTCATCCTGGGGGGGGAGGGGGCGGGCGGGGGGAATCTAAAACAAGGCTGATGTCACGTCTGGATTTACATATTCTTCTCTTTCCCTGACCCAGTGAAGCGGCATGTTACTGGGAGGTTTAATGATTACCTGGGTTTGGCAGCAGGTCCACAGCAGGCCTTAGTCTCGGCAATAAAATTTACTGTGACCCTGAAATAGACTCATGCGGAACCATTCTATAAACACACACGAGGACTATCCTTTAAGCCAGTGGTTCTCAACCTTCTGGCCCTTTAAATATAGTTCCTCATGTTGTGACCCAACCATAAAATTATTTTCGTTGCAACTGTAATGTTGCTACTGTTATGAATCGTAATGTAAATATCTGATATGCAGGATGGTCTTAGGCGACCCCTGTGAAAGGGTCGTTCGACCCCCAAAGGGGTCGCGACCCACAGGTTGAGAACTAAGCTCATTTTGGTAATAGTTCAGAAGTGGGAAAACATATGCTGATTGGTGAAAGAAATGACAATAAAGAAATGTTCAAATAAATGTCATTTGCTTATGTCATTTCAGTGGTTCCTCCTGTCCCTGAACCCACATCCCTCGCAATGGGTCCTGCTGCTCTTTCCATCAAGGGGTGGATCTTTCTCGACTCCTGGAAGCTGGGCTGGCTTGTGCCTCACTTTGGCCAATGAGGCAGCCAATGGGACCGAGCAGAGACTTGAGCGATACTTGCTCACTGAGGCGGGCTGCCCTCTCCTGCTGCTCTTGGACCTCTGCCCACACACAAAGAAGCCCGGCTTAGCCAGCCTCCGGGGTGCCTGGTCACTCCCGCTGCCCTCCTGACAGCCTGCCAACGGCCACACACTGCAGGAGGCATCCGGATTGGCAAGCCAACAGGTGCCCCTCCAGCCGATGGCAGACACAGAGAGCCCAGCCGAAATCGGTCCAACTGGCCCAAACCAGAAGGACCACCCGTAGACCATAGACTTGTAAGAAATAGTGTAGGGTTGTTGCTCCTCTTCCCCTGAGGAAAGACCCACAGCGAACAGGTGGCCAGCAGGGATTGCAATTTCACACTCGAAGGGCTCGGTGCCTGGATCAGTGGTGGGGGAGAGGCTCACCCCACCAAGGTGCCCTCTGAGTGTGCTATGACACTGCCAGCTCAAGGCAGGAATGCCAACACCATGCCCAGCCCTCAGATGCCACAGAGCAGACACGCCTGGCACTGCCCCTGCCCCTCCCGGAGCCCAAGCCCATGTGCAGACTGAGGACAGCAGCGGTTGCTGGGTGGAAAGGCCTGGAACAAAGGGAGTAGGAAAGCAGTCAGCTGGGAGCCCCTCCCAGGGTGGTCAGGAGGAGTGAGTTGTGGCTCCAAGCCCCCAGCGTGTTTTATCGTCTCATTGTCCTTCACTTACAACACACACATCCAAAGATCACAGTATGGAGACTTTCGAGATAGCAACTGCAAGCACAGGGCCCTTCTGACCAGTGGCACTGGTCACACACCCACAAAGCTGGCCCTGCTCCCAGCTCAGAAGGGAAGGGCTGCTTGGCCTCGTCTAGCTCCAGGGCCGGGTTCCCTGTGAGCTCCTGAGCGCCCGCCTCGGGCTCATCTGGCTTTGAGAGCACACAAAGGCGGTCAGCAGGTGCCACTTGGCAGTTCTCAGAGCTGCACCCATTTCCCCCACAAACAGTGCTTCTGTCGCTAGGCAGCTATGAAGCCTGTGGCTTCCTTCAACTTTCTGGTTCCTTCTAAAGGCAGCAGAGACAAGAAACTGGTCCTCACTGAAAAGCAAAAGAGGTTAGGAAAGCGCTTTCCCGCAAGCAGCGCCATATGTCCCTTCTGGTTCTAAAGAACACAAAACCCTGGCTCAACCATCACGCATTTGTGGGCCAGGTGCCCCCACACCCATAATGCCCACCGCAGAGGGACAAGGTTGAGGGCACAGATGCCATGGCTTCCCTCTGCCATTTCCTAAGATGGATAGCAAGGACATAGCATTCACTTCATTATCCTGCAAGCTACATATACGCTTCCTGTTTACTCTTTTGTGTCTATAATACATTCACAATAAAAAATGATTCAGCTCCTATAAAGAAGTCATTTTTCATGTACAAAAAATATATGTAACACTTGGTTGGGCTGCTTAAGAAAAAGACCAAATGAAACTAACTTACACGACATTGGAAGAAAATAGGTCCTGTTGGCTCATCCCAACAAATAATATTAATAGTTTTCGATCCCTGTGGGCCCATCTGGAACAACATATACATTGCAGATACTTTCATAAATGTTTTTGGGTGAAATGTGAGGATATTTTAAAAGATGCAGCATGCATGGGTTATGAAATAATATCACTAAATTGATTCTGAAAGCAGTTGGATTTCAGTTCCTCAGAAACCTTTACTAAGTTGTGTTCTTAGTGGCCACCAACCCCAGTGAGAGAACCGACATCCTAAAACGGATTTAGGCAATTTCCAAATCAAGCCCTACGTTTTTATTTGAGTCAAGAGAATTGCACAGCTCACCAACTAAAGGCAAAAGTTTCTGCCAAGTTCTACAGGAAAGACAAAGGCCAGACTTCTCCTATTAAGAGCTTAAACTGAGGGGGTGTGATAATCTGGTAAATATTTGAACTCTTTTAAAGACCTTTTTATCATTAAATAAATAACTAAAAATGCATTAAACTTCTCTCTTGAGAAAGGCTGGACTAGACTGACTTATGTTTACAGGTACCTTTTCTCATTTTGTTTCACTTCAGCCAAGTTGAAAAATAATGTCAGCACTAAAAGATTCGGGATTCTTATTGATCCGTTATTGTCATTCGCTCGCTCATTCAAATTACCGGTCCTCTCCTGTGCTCGTCCTCTGGGCCAGGCACTGTGCCACATCCTAGGGAGCGGGCCATGAGTGTGACAGCCAGGTCCAGGGCCCTCGGGGCTGTGGATGGGACAGATCACCAACAGCTGGTGAGAGTTCAGGGACATGAGGACAATGAGTAAGTTACTGCAAAAGCCTGAAGGAAGGTCAAGGGCTGCAGAGGGGAACCTTCTGGCCCCCCTAGATTTTAGACTTGATTCTAGGGCAACCAGAAGCCGTGAAAGGGTTGTAGAGAGAGATGCATGCAGGACCAGCTTTGCAAGGTGGGACAGAAAGGGAAGGCAAAAGAAGAGGCCATTGCTGGAATGGTGGGTGGGGGGGTGATCTCAAGGTCACTGGGACAATCACAGAAGCAGTGGAAAGAGAGGGGAGGGAGAAAGGAAAGGTCTAAACGTGGTATTTGATCAAATGTGGAGGTATCCAACAGAGAGAGGCAAAACCTTGAGTTTCTTGCTTGAGCAAATTAATAAGTAGTGGTACCTTTTACAAACATGGGAAACATTAGACAAACAGCTACTAGGGGAAGGGAGAAGGGATAAAATTGGGATTTTTAGTTTTTACATGTTATGTCTAAAGCAAGTGATGACAATGAATAGGGAAATAAATTTGGGGGCTTGGCATGAATAAAAACACAGCAGTTGAAATCCCACAAGTGCATTGATGTGCCCACAGATAACAGCTAGCTTTCCGTGTCTTGAGAATGTAGGGGTGTCCCTCTTTTCATTCCTGACATTGGTAATTGGTGCTTTCCCATTTCTTTCTCTAACAGTTTAGGATCGGTTCTTTATTCACTTATTAGTCTTATGAGAGAACCAACTTTTGATTGCATTGCTTTTCCATTATTTTAAGTTTGTTTTCTATCTCATTAATTTCTACTCTTATCTTTATTATTTCCTTCCTTCTACATTCTTTATGATTAATATGCTGGTATTTTTTTCTAATGTCTAAGATCTTAAGATTTTCCATCTTCTTCTTTTCAATTTTGTACATTTAAGACTAGAATTTTCCTCTAACTAGGGCTTAGCTGCAGCCCACAAATCTGATATGCCATATATTCATCATCTTTGATCCAAAATAGTTTCTAAATTTCACTGGAAATTTCTTCTTAATTTCTTCTTTGACCTGTGGGTTATTTAGAAGTATATTGCATAATTTCCAAATATTTGGAAATTTACTAGTATCTTTTTATTGTTCATTTCTAGCTCAATTTATGGCCAGAAAATATACCCTATGTGATATCAATTCTATAAAAGTTCTTGAAACTTATTCTGTGACCCAGTGGAAAGAATGTGTACTCCACAGATTCAGAGTTTGTTAAAAGGGACCCTCAAGTCTCTTCTGTCCTTACTGCTTTTTTATATTTTTTTGAGCTTTTTTAAAATATAGTTTATTGATTTTTTTTTTGAGAGAGAGAGAGAGAGAGAGAGAGAGAGAGAGAGAGAGATTGAGAGAGAAACATCCAAGTGAGAGCATAACATTGATCTGGCTGCCTTCTGTACACCCTCCTGGGGATCAATCCTGCAACCTGGGCAGATGCCTTAACCTGGAGTTGAACCAGCAACCTTTTGGTGCACAGGATGATGCCCAACCAACTGAGCCATGCTGGCCAGTCCTTACTGCTGTCCTTACTGCTTTTAATCTGCTTGTTCTATAGAGAAGTGTATTAATATCCCTCTACAACTGTGCATTTTTCTATTTTTCCTTTTAACTCTGTCAACATTTTATTTATTTGTCTGTTTATTTATATTCCCTAGTGGACTGACTCCTTTAGCACTATGAGAGTTCTTCCTTTTCTCTAGCAATGTTTCTGATCTCAGAGATTGTGTCATCTGTTCCTAACCACTTCTTCTGGTTAGTGCTCCATGGTGTATCTTCTTCCAGTTTTTTACTGACAACATTTGGTGCCCACAGATTTAAGATGTATCTCTTATAAGTAGAATGTAGCTTTTTAAAAATAATCAAATCTGAAAAATTTAGTTTTCTAATAAAGGTATTTAATTAGTATGTTCATCCAAAGTAGTTTCTGATGTAGTATTTGATCTACTTATTCTAGTTCCTTTTTCTTCCTTTCTTGTCATCTTTTGGTTTAACTGACTATTTTTATTATTCCATATTTCCTTTCTTTATTCTATGTATTCCTAGTTATTAATACTTTTGCTAATTTACCCTGGATAACCACATGGCTTCCTGTCTCAGCAGAACCTGCCATAAATGAGTATCACTGCCCAGACAATTTAAGGGCCCTAGACCACTTTAATGTAGTCTATACTTTTTGAGATATTGAAAAAATATATTTTGAACCTCAATACATAGTATTGTTTGGGGCAGTCACTATTCATTCAAATTTACCCAATTTTTACCTTGTCTCTTACACATCATTCCTTCCAGAATTTCTGTGCTTCTGGGATCATTTCCTTCTTTAGTGAGAGTCCATTTCCTTCTTTAGTGAATGTCCTCAGTTCCTATTTTCTACAAATACCTTCATTTCACCTCCATTTTTGTAAATATATTTTTTATTGATTTCAGAGAGGAGGGGAGAGGGAGAGAGAAATAGCGGCTACCGCCTGGTACTCCCTCCCTTCCCTCGGCCAGCCCCACCCCCTAATAGAACTCCCGGACAACCTCCCGGTCAAGGGGACAAATTGCATACTACACTTTTATTATATAGGATTTTCATCACATGTCCATTAGCAGTAACTCCTCATTCCTTCAACACACTACCTTTCTAGCTTTCAGAAAACACTAATCTACTTTCCTTCTCTATATATTTGCCTATTCTATACATTTCATATAAATGGAATCATACAATATATGGTCTTTTGTAACTGGCTTCTTTCACTTAGTATAACTAAGTTTTCACCCAGCCAGCATGGCTCAGTGGTTGAGCATAGACCTATGAACTAGGAGGTCATGGCTCGATTTCCAGTCAGGGGACATGCCCGGGTTGTGGGCTCTATTCCCAGTGTGGGGCATGCAGGAGGCAACCAATTGACGATTCTCATCATTGATGTTTCTATCTCTCTCTCCCTCTCCCTTCCTCTCTGAAATCAATAAAAAAAAAAATTTTAAGATATTTAAAGTTTTCAAGGTTAACCCATGCCATAATATTTACTCATTCCCTTTATTACTAAAATATATATATATATTTCTTTGTATGGAACCCTGCCTTTGGTTCTGAGGAATGAGCCGGAAGGGCCAGCTGACCTGCCTGTTCCTCTGATCTGCTTGCGTTGCTGTGGGGGGCCTATCAATGGGGAGGCCCTACTGCCCAGTGCCTCTGCCATCCCCAGAACAGTGATTCCTAAACTTCTGTGTGCACAAGAGCCTGGGGAGTATGTCTAATAGGGAGATTTCCGGGGCAAACCCCAATATTCTAATCCTGAGGGTGTGGGTGGTAGGGGCTCAGGACGTGCTCATTCTCCACTATCCCCAGGTGACCTGCTGCAGGGGTCTGCGGTCCACTCTGAGAACAGGTGCCAAAGATACCTAACTGTAGCTCCCTTGGAGGAGGGCATAAGTCTCAGGTTAGGCTGAGGTCCAAGAGCACGAGCCTGAAGTGGGTAGAGGTTGGGGTTGTCTGAATCTCTTTGGAACTTTTCCCTCTTCACCCAGTAACCAGCTCCTTTCTACTCCACCACACCTGTGCGCAGTGTTCACACTGAGCGAGCCCGTCTCGGGGCCCAAGTGTGTGGAGAGTAACCCCCCATCCGGGGAAGGTCAACTGATATCGTAGGAAAACACACAAACGGGCCAAGAATCCACCTGGCATGTGCGAACTGAGCACCGCGAGCGGAAGCCACACCTCAGGGAAGTCCAGCTGGCTGTGACTGTGGATTCTAGGAAGCTCTTTCAAGAACATTAGAGGGTGAGCAGCCTGGCAGCCAGAAAACCCTGAACACCCTCATCGTGCTGGGAAAGGGCCCTTGGGAAGAAAGAAAACTAGCCTCGCATGCAAGAGACTGGGCCTGCAGGCCTCCAGCTGCCACCAAGCCAACGCATACCCAGGTCAGTGGGTCATTGCGTCTGTAGCATGAGGGAGACCAGCGGACATCAGAGGGCAAGCTGACAGCTCACTGACACACTCAGTTTGCCCTCATGGCATTGTGAAATATTTTGGTTAGTTGCCAATACTTAGAACAGATTGTATATAAAATTTAGGTTTTCATTTTCTTTTGAATGAGAAGATCCAGAAACCCTGGGCCATTCCTTCCGGGCCCGGAGAGGCTGGACTGAGCAGAACCAACCCTTTATTTGGGGCATGTGCTACCGAGGTCCCCTGGGCCACCATCTACCTGGCTCATGTCCATGACTGTCTGGCTCAGGTAACTCAAAGGTCCTTTTTCCTCCAACACTCTATGGTTAAATGTTCCATTTCTTCATTTAGTTTCAACCACATATAACACCACTGTTCTTCTCAATAATAAGAGGATTTCCAAATCAGCAAGTATTTTACTCCACTCCATCCCCTCAGTAATGCAAGCACTATATGGCCAGACAGCCCTAGTTTAGTGATCAGCGGAAACCCCTCAACAAAACACTCTCATCTTTAGTACCTCACTGAGGTTTGGGCCGTCTTTAAGATTGCCAGCATCCCAGGTACCCAAGTCCACATCTGCCGCCCCACTCTGTAGAGCAGACAGAAAGCCCATAGCGAGAGGCCTAACGTGCTGCTCCATGGTGTTGCTCCTCCACCTGGCATGACAAAGTACAAAGCTGGTGAGGGCTATAATTAAAGACTGAGCTCGCTGTACTCCTTGCCACAGCTTTTTAAATCCAACTTAAAAATCCACAGGCATCCATTTATTTCTAAATTACAACTTGTCCATTTTTAATTGAAAAAAACCATGACCCTTGCTCCTGAGCAGAAGACCACACATCTCTTGGACAGATCTCTCCTGGAGCTGCCAGGCACTGAAGGACAGCCTTCCTAAGAGCCAGCAAAAGTGCAAAAATTTCCATTTGGGATGCCATGCACTCAAAGTAAATATTCCTTGAAACACGCCAAACATATTGTCATCTTCAATTAGTGTTTGATAAATATTTGCAGAAAAGTCATCACCTCTTCTGGGGTTATTCAGCAGCTGGGGCTAACACTATAACCAAGTCTGGGGGATTTGAGGATATCATTCATTATGCAGGATGTGCATTTCTATAACCAAAAATCAATATTATCAGCATCTGACCCCAGGTAGGTTATGAGTTGGCACATTTGAGAGTCTGGAGAATCTGAACTGTGATACAAAAATAACTTTCAATGTAAGATGGCTGAGGATCAAGATTTTGGAATCAAGGAAAATGTAATATGTTTTCTGGTAAGTGAAAATCCACAGTAAAATTTTGAAGGGATTGACATGAAATATTCAAAGTGATAAAAAGCAAGCACCTACAACCAAGACTACTCTCTCCAGCAAGGCTATCATTTAAAATTGAAGGAGAAATAAAGAGCTTCCCAGACAAGAAAAAGCTAAAAGAGTTCATTGCCACCAACAAGTATTACAAAAAATATTAAAGGGTTTTCTTTAAGAATAAGAAGAAGGAAAACACAACAACAGAGGAACATAGTTGAAAGAAATTGAAGAAGTAAGAGGAAGCATTTAACATATTCATGGATAGGAAAAATTAAAATGTCCATACTACCCAAAGCAATCTATAGACTCAACATAATTCCTATCAAGATACCAAAGGCATATTTCACATAACTAAAACCAATATTCCAAAATTTATATGGAACCACAAAGGACCCTGGATAGTCACAGCAATCTTAAGAAAGAAGAACAAAGTTGGAGGAATCATGCTACCTGATATCAAACTATACTACAAGGCCATAGTAACCAAAACAGCCCAGGTACTGTCATAAGAACAGATACATAGATCAATGGAACAAAATAGAGAGCCCAGAAATAAACCCATGCCTTTACAGTCAATTAACACTTGACAAAGGAGGCAAGAACATACAATGGGGTAAAGACAGTCTATTCTTACACCATACACAAGAATAAACTCAAAGTGGATTAAAGACTTAAATGTAAGACTGGAAAACATAAAAATCCTAGAATAAAACATAGGCAGTAAAATCGTGGACATTTCTTATAGCAATATATTTTCTGGTATATCTCCTTGGGCAAGGGAAAAAAAAACAAAAAATATACAAATGGGACTACATCAAACTAAAAAGTTTTTGACATTTATTAAGCAATGTCACCTCAATAAATTCAATAAGAAACATCAACAAAATGAAAAGACAGTCCACTGTATGGGAGAATATATTCGCTAATGATACATCTGATAAGAAGTTAATACCCAAAGTTTATTAAAAAACTCATACAACTCAATACCAAAACAACAAACAACCCAATTAAAAAAATGGGCAAAGATCCTGAATAAACACTTCTCTAAAGAAGACATACAGATGGTCAAGAGGTATATGAAAAGATACTCAACATCACTAATCATCAAGAAATGCAAAGTAAAACCACAATGAGATATCACCTCACACCTGTCAGAATGGCTATTATCAATAACTCAACAGCCCTGACCAGTTTGGCTCAGTGGATGGAGCGTCGGCCTGCGGACTGAAAGGTCCCAGGTTCGATTCCGGTCAAGGGCATGTACCTTGGTTGCGGGCACATCCCCAGTAGGAGGTGTGCAGGAGGCAGCTGATCGATATTTCTCTCCCATCGATGTTTTTAACTCTCTATCCCTCTCCCTTCCTCTCTGTAAAAAATCAATAAAAATATTTTTTTTAAAAAATAACTCAACAAACAAGTGTTAGTGAGGATGTGGAGAAAAGGGAACCTTTATATACAGCTGGTGGTAAATTGCAGCATTATTTACAATACCACAATTTGGAAGCAGCCCAAGTGCCCTCAGTAGATGAGAGGATTAAAAAGCTGTGGTACACAATAGAATACTACTCGGCTGTGAAAAAGAAGGAACTCTTACCTTTGTGACAGCATAGATGGATCTGGACAGTATTATATGAAGTGAAATAAGCCAGTTAGAGAAAGGTAAATATTATATGATTTCACTTATATGTGGAATCTAATGAATAAAATAAGCTAACAAACAAAATAGAAACAGATTCATAGACACAGACCAAGCTGACAGGTGTCAAAGGGGTGGAGGTCGGGAGAAAAAGATGAAGGGATTAAGAAAAAAACACCTCATAAATACAGACAACAGTATTTTTATTACCAGAGAGAAGTGGGGGGTAGAAAAGGGTAAAGAGGGGATCAATGGTGACAGGACAGAAGGAGACTTGACTTTGGGTAAACAAAATACAATATACAGATAATGTATTAGAATTGTACATTGAAACCTATATAATTTTATTAACCAATGTCACCCCCAATATATTCAAAAATCAAGATGTAAATTTTCTTCAGGTCCCACAAAAGATTCCAGTGGCTTCCGTCACAAGCAGTGGCACGTTTGTGACAGCAGTCAACTCGGGCTCGGGTCCCTTTCCAGCTGGGCACTCAAGATAATGGGACTCGGTTTCTGGAAAAGGGTTCATAGCAGCCACTCTCACAGAAGAGCACATGCAAGCAAGACTGCCTGCTTTTTTTTTATCCTCACCCGAGGACATTTTTCCCATTGATTTTTAGAGAGAGTGGGAGGGAGAGGGAGAGGGACAGAGTGAAACACTGATGTGAGAGAGACACATCAACTGACTGCCTCCTGCATGCCCCTGACCAGGAACGGGAGCCTGCAACCGAGGTGCATGCCCTTGATCAGAATTGAACCCGCAACCCTTCGGTCCGCAGGCCGACACTCTATCCACTGAGCCAGACCAGCTAGGGCTGCCTGCTTATTTTCTTAATTCACCTAAACGTGGTGTTTCTTATGGCCACCGCAGGGTTTGGTTGAGGACAGACAGTAATCACCCCCAGGTGGCCAGCAGATGCTGCAGCACCAGATGTGTCTGGTATATGAACACATCCTGTGTCTTTGTAAGGTTGCCACCAACACGCATGCTATTCTTGCAGCAAGATGCCCACACCATCATGTGCACAAACACACCTGGTTCTCACACGCCTTCATGTATGCTCATGGCAGCTAATGGCCAAATGGGCTGGAACCATTCACGCTTGAGACCCCTGTGCTGACACTTCAGAGCGCCACTCCCTGGCAACGGAAGTCTGCAAGGAGCACAGTAGCACCCAAGTCCCTGCCCACTTGGAGGCTGAGAACACGTGTGCACAGTAGCATCCACACACAGCAAGCTCGGCACTTCCCTGCACAGCCGTCTCTGTCACTTACCCAGAAGGAAACAGCTCTAGCAAAGTTGGACACAGGGGACAGAGCTGAGAAACATGGGACGAGTCTAGAACCCTGAGATTATAACTCCAAGGTCACACTGATTTCTACTAGGTGACTCCGATGTGCATCCATGAGCCCAGACCAGGCTCTGAGGACGTGCAGCTGCTCCCAAGGCTGAGAGTGGGGACAGGCCTCGGAAACAGCTCCTGAAAGACAGGGGCACCCAGCCAGGGGTGCTGGGCTGACTGGGCTAAAGGTGGACTCTGGAATGCTTCAGGATGTCTCTCACCAGCTGCTGGGCTCCCTGCAGGATTAATTAAATGAGTCCCTAGGCTCTGAGCCAGAGTGGCAGGCAGACAGATCCCCTCGTTCCCCACCCCCGCTCCATTCGCACTGGAGAATTCTAGTAAAACGTAGTCACATTACCGGTTACCGTTCTCAGAGTAGGTCAGAGAGTGGGTTTCCTGGTCCAGAGCATCTTGATCATGACTGCGAGCTGCACGCAGCGCTTTTGCAACAAGCTTCACTGTCCCTCAGGAAAGCCAACCATGGAGGTTGCAGACTGAGACGTCTGGCCACTACCCCAAGATTTAGCTTAGCCCCAAACAGCCTTGACCTGCCTCTTTTTTTAAAATATTTTTTATTGATTTCATAGAGGAGGGAGAGAGAGAGAGAGAAACATCAATGGTGAGAGAGAAGCACCTGGGCATGTGCCCTGACCTGGAATTGAACTGTGACCTCCTGGATCATAGGTCGGTGCTCAACCACTGAGCCATGCCAGTCAGGCGACCTGCCTCTTTAATATGCGAAGGACAGCACTTCTCTACCTTTATAGTAGCAGAGAATTCTTAAATTCCCCCTTCCGTGTCCTCAAAAAGTTACTGAACACCTCCTTTGTGCAAGACATGGTGTGAGCTGTTGTATAAAGCATGACTCCTGTCTCCAAACCTGGGCATCTGAATACAGCTCCTCCTAGAAAAGAGGTGGGACAGGGACATCAATAATGACCTCCAGAGCATCCGCTCATGTCAGTGTCAATCTCTGGGCTTTTCTGTATTTCCCACTTTTTCCTAATGAATAAGTATGATTTAAAAGGTAATCAGTGAAAAGATTTATTTCTTTTAGTATACCCAGGGTGGTTTGATCAGTGCTCCCCTAACCTTCAAATTGGATCAAAATCACCTACAGATTTTGAGAAATGCAGCTTCCAATTCAGTAGGGGGGCATGGCCAGGATTTTGCATTCCTAACAAGAGCCCAGTGATGCTGGTGTTGCTATAAGGGGACCACATGCAATAAAAGTTTACATGGGGATGGGAGAGGGCAGAGAGAGCAAGCCCCATCCGGAGTGTGAGAAAGCACCTGTTGGGGGATGGGGGTAGGTTAGGCAAGACCTCAGGAAGGAAGTGGCATCTGACTCTGAGCAGGTCCAGCCCTCACAGCGACAGGCACAGACCTGCCCTCGTGCCTGAAGTGTGCCAATAAAGAAACCCTCCTTCCAGGGACTGCCGAGCTGTGATCGGAGTGGTAGCCCAGGACTGCAGGCACACATCCTCCAAGTATTTGGCACCTCTGGTTGGCTTGAGAAGAGAGGGGGAGAAGGAGGTGCCCTCTGTGAGCCGGCAAAGATGCCACTCTGCCAACCAAAGCACCTCACGCTCAAGTCAGGAAGCACCTTTGGCAAGAGTGCTGGCCTCGGCAGCCGGTTCATGACACACACACATCCCTCCAGCAGGCCTGGAGAGGGCCATGGTCCTCCCTACCGCGGTGCCAGCTGCCCCAGCTCCAAGGGGAAGCTGTGGTCTCATAGGAGAGCCAGGCTGGAGAGGCAAAAGGGCAGCCCAGAGATAGGGGACACCCTACATCCCCTCAGATGTCCTGGGGCCACAGGTGCTGCAGGAAAGGGGGACCCAAGGAGGCCAGTTATCAATGTATTTCTCTCAGCTCCAGATTCACCCTTTGGTACACGCTCCACAATAATAAAAGGAATTCCTTCCATCAGGTCTCCTGCACACAGCACAATGTTAAGTAAGCTGTCTCCGCAGAGGGTGCTGACGGGGCTGCAAGAAGCGGGTGGGTGGCATGGTGTGAGGACATCTGGTGGGCTCTGTCTCCCAGTGACCTCCCACCCTACTCAGTCCTCTTAGTGCAGACACGGCCCCGAGGCCTCCTGCCCACACTGGCACCCGATTCCCTCTGCTCACTCATCGCCTACCCCGTTTTGTCTCTGGGGTCCCCCTGACAGCACAGCCTTCTGGACAGAGACCCTTGTGCTCCAGGCCTCCCGCCTGCATGGGTGCCCCACTGCACTGCACGCCCACACCAGCGCCCTGCCTGAACCCTAGGGGTGAGCCTAGGGACTGCAGACCAGCTAAACCAATGAGCTTCCCTGCCATCCAGGACAGTCAACAAGGTCCGAGGCCCTTCCAAGTTTGTCCTTCCTGGGGTCCCTCCTCAGCCCTGGGGCAGCATAGAGAGTTGTCATATATGCTATAATTACCTTTTCAGTATAGTTTAATAATTCTTCATATTAAACTAACCCTGCTTAAATCCCTGTGGTTTCTGTTTCTTGATTGGATCCAGACCACTACGCCAGGGACACACCGCAGAAACCCTACAATAACGGGGTGTGGCATAGGCCAGCCAGCCCTGCATCATTCACGGGCTGCATCGATGTTCTTAGAGAAACAGGGGTCCCCACACAGTTGACAGACTAACTTCTAGTGCCGTTTGCGACAACCAATCAAGTTTCTCTGTCAATGGAGTACAGCATACCGAAGCCAAGGACAATGGTTCAAACCCTCCTCTTGAAGAGTCTTAAATTATCCACCAACCCAAAAGTTATTTGGATGCTAACTAAGGATGAGTATTTCATAGGCTATTTCTATCAAACACAAACAGGAGAATTATTTGTACCTTATTGTTTGTAATTTTTCACCTCTTCAAAAATTAGGAAATAATTGGATATATACCTCTTTGGAATAAATCAGAAGCAGCAGAATCTTACAAAGATATGGATACTTCAAAGCATTTGTGACCTGGATGGAATCAGATCTGTAATGGCAGGGGAGGGAACAGGGAATGTCACCCCTGGAGGGTAGAGGTAGGTCAGGCCAGCCCCCGAATGGGCTCAGACTCAGGCCTGCTGATGTCTGGGAGCCACCTCATTGCTCCAACTCCACACTCACTCACCAGGTGGTACTGAGCCTCCAAGGGACTGGGACGGCAAGAAATACAGTCTGCTCTGCAGTCACCAAGACCCTCCTGACCTTGACGTGGCTTCCCAAGGCGGCCTCCCTGCTGGAAGGAGAATGTGCCCATAACCAGCGGCTACCCAGCTGCCCCATCATTTCCAGTGACTAGGTTGGCCTCTGCATAGGAAGCCAACTCGCACAAGCACTGGCAGCCACAGCCAACTTTTCACAAGCCGGATCCCTACTGGATAAACTGGCCATCAACATGATGGACAATGGGCCAGGCTGGTGTGGCTCAGTTGGTTGGGCATTGTCCAATGCACTGAAAGGGTGCAGGTTCCATTCCCAGTCAGGGCACATGCCCAGGTTGTAGCTCGATCCCCGGCAGGGGTGTGCGGGAGGCAGGCGATCGATGTTTGGCTCTCCCATCAATGTTTCTCACTCTCCCTCTCCTTTCCCCTCTCTCTTAAAAAGCAATAAAAATATATTTTTTTTAATGATGGACAATGGGCCCTGCAAAGTCACATGTCCCTGCCTTCAGCCTGCAAGGACTTTACCAGACCAGGTGAAGCTCACCCTCGGAGGGTCTCTTCAAGTTCCAAGGGGAGGAACTTGACTGTGGGGAGGGAGGTACTATGAAGTCTGTTCTGTGATTGTTAGCATTATGGCTGACCTGGTTTTCCTCGGGCAATGCAGAATTATGAGTCCTTACATTTATAGAGCACTTTACCGTGCTCGAAATACTCTCATAAACATTACTTCCTTTTAGTGAAGGAAATTCCCGCTACTCTGGATATCTTTTTCTCGGATGCTTTGTTTTTGCTTCTTTAGAAGCTTCTGGGTAATTCACTCCATGATGCAAAATACAGACCACACAATGTGAAGGGTCTCCTCCAGAGTATAAAGAGAAAACCTGTGACGTTTAAAAATGCTAATAGATTTAGTTTGCTTGCACTTAAGTTGGTTCCTCTAACATGGTCTCTGGTTCACACAGTACGATACCCCAACGGTATTTGGGGACTGCCAAGCACTCCTGCAGTCTAGACCAGTGGTCACCAACCAGTCCATGAGGTCCAAAAGGTTGGCGACCGCTGGTCTAGACAGCTTTCCAGGACCAGAATGGCAAACCCAACCCTACACACTCCCTGGTAGACATGACTAATCAATCACTGCATTCTTTCTTCTGAGACCTGACCTCAAGGCTGCACCCCCGGTAGGCACTACCAGTTGATTTGACTTGACATAAGCAAGAGAAAGCTGTTTGCCCTGCCTACATTTCAGACTATTGGGGGTGGGCCCAGCAGTGCCTTGGGCGCCCTGCTGAAGTTCTTCTGTGGGATTCCCTTTTCTGTTAGAATGTGGCGCCTGGGTCCACACAGACATCCCCAAGACGTCTGCGGCATTGCTGGGGACCGGCTCACCCAGGGCAGGGCCACATACCAGCGGGCCTCATCCCTTCTCCAGTCCCTCTCTCCTCCCTCACAGCTAAAACTTGACTCCCTCACCCACTCCCGCTATTTGCCCCTCCCTAGTGTGATCCTGTGTTACTGAACCACCCCGCACCCCGCGCCACATCACAGCAGCCACCAGACTGCAAGGCCACAGCTGGTGTCTGATCACATGTCCAGCACCTTCTTTGTTATCAGAAGGGATCATTTGTAAAAGATGTAAGTCTTCACACTACAAGGACCACATCTCTCTAGTGTTCTCATGTCTTCAGCACAGTGGCTTCACATTCATTACATAATGTCGGGAAAGGGATGGCTCTCCTGGGTGGGAAGAACCGTGGAGACTCAGACTCACTCTGCTGTGCACATGTGCAGAGTGAGGGTGAACAGAGGGACACGAGAGGGGTCAGAAGGGCAGCCTGGGGCAGAGCACACAGGGCAGAGGTGCCCACACTTCTCACAGGCGGAGCCGACATACCAACAATTTCAGAGGAAGGAGCAGGGCTGCCGATGGCCTCCAGCTTAGCCCACCGTTCTCTGCACTCACTCCCTGGGCCACCCCAGCCAGCTCATGGCTTTAAAGACCACCCATCTTTTGCTGACTCTAGACTGCATAGCCCCAACTTAAACTCCAAACTTGAAAATTCATTGCCTACTTGACATCTGCACTTGGATATCCAACTGACAGCCAGCTTAATACATTCAAACCGAGCCCCTCATCTTGCCCACAAACCTGCTCCCCTGCAGCCCTCCCATCTCAGCAAAGGGCAGCTCCTACCTTCCAGCTGCTCTGGCCAAAACCTCGAATCTGCCATGGCCCATTTCTTCCTCCCCATCCCACTGCAATCTGTGAAGAAAGCCTACGGCTCTGACTTCATAACATACTCAAAATCTCTGGGCTTCTTCAACTATCATCCTCCTAGTGAGGCTCCTGGCATCCACCCCTACTCACTGCACAGCCTCTCCTCACCCAGCAGCCAAAGGGATCCTTTGTAGTAGGTGTTAGACCATGACACTCAAAGCCTCCCAGTGACTAACTGCTGTAAAGTTCTAGGGTGACCTACAAAACCACATGAACTGCCGCTTACCAGCCTGCCTCTCTCCCACCACGCTGTCCCTCACTCCCTGCACTCCAGCCACTCTGGGTTCCTGGATGTTCTTCAAACATTCCAGGCACAGGCCTGCCTCAGGGCCTTGGCACTTGCTGTTCTCTCTTCCCGGAACACTCTTCCTCCAGACAGCTGTTTGGTTTCTTTCTTCCCTCCCTGTAGGCCTCTGCTCCAGTGTCACCTTTGCAGAGCCCTTCCTTCACCGTTCCATATAAAATAGCAGCCCTGTCACTCTCTGAACTCATGCCCTATTCTTCTTACCCTTCACTACCTGGCATACATCTGTCTGTCTCCCCACCAGAATGTTAGTTCCAGTAGATCTGGAACTGCGCTCTGGCCACTGCCCTGTCCCCAGTGTCCAGCACACAGCAGCTACTCAAGCATTAGTCAAATGCAGGACTTTGAAAAGCAGATAAAGTAGGAGGCTTCCAAGACAGTGACGGTGTCTGCAGAGAAATGGGAACACCCTGGGAGGTGGGGGCTTGAAGACAACAGAAGGCAGCATGGAATAAAGCAGGGGCCAGCTAACTTTCCAACCCATCACCTGTTTCTGTAAATAAAGTTTTATTAAAACATAAGCATACACACTTGTTTAAGTATCGCCTGTGGTGTGAGCGGCAGCGAAAGAATAGAGTAGCAACAACAGAGACTGTATGATCCACAGAGCATAAAACACTTACTCTCTGGCACCTTACAGAAATATTTGTCCGCCCCTTGCATAAAGCTGTATTTTTCAACTATGAAACCATAGACAACCCCCATGAAAACTTCCCAAACCTCCTGGGAGGCTCAGACCCCAGTATGAGAAATGGCCACAGAGAGAAAATGGTGAAGGAGAAAGACTTGGATTCAGTCCCCTGCACTGCCACTCAGCGGCTGTGTGACCTTAAGGTAATTACTTAACTTCCCTGGGCTCTTCCTCCTTATCAATAAAACAGGAAATATTACCTTGCAGAACTATTGTGAGGAGTCAAGGTTTTGCAGGTGAAGCACCCAGCAGTGGCTAGCCCACCATTTGTTGAGGATTCTCTGTATTCCGAGCACAATCTAAATGTTACACGTGTATTAACTCATCTAATCCTCACAAAAACTCTACCAGGGCCATGCCACTACTACAGTGGATTTTTCTTACCTTTAATGAATACAATTTTTTAAAAAATACTTCTTTTAATAAAGATGATAGTTTCACATTGCTGTGGGGAAAGACTGACTTTGGGGAAGCGAGACACCCCTGCACTGCCCTGGGGAGCAGCCTGGATCCCTGCGGCAGGCAGGACCTCTGCCAGTCTCCTCAGCTGCTTCCCAAATGAGCAGGAAAACCTCCCAATTCAAAGAAACCTCATGACACACTTCGCAGAGACACCACGGGAAGCAACTGAGCTTGCGCCTATTTTTGGCTGCTTCGCAGAGAGCCAGTGGCGGCAGCAGCAGACTCTCGAACCGCTGGAGTAGAACTGCTGGCTCGGAGCAGAGCACAGCAGAGTGCAGGGCAGGCGGTGACCTTCCTCTACTTTTTCACAAAGCAAACAATCCGATATTCTTTTCTCCAAGAAGTAGAGCGACTGGAACTACTTTACTGGTGTGAATATACGGGGGAAAGTCTGCACCACGGAAACATAACTGTCTGTTAAATCGGAGAGAAGAATTTTCAACTCTGACCTGATACATGAAAAGCAGCACTCATTAAGAATCAAGAGAAAATTTTTTACGATCATTGTTTTAGGGTTCAGCAAGGTTTTTCACTTATTTGATCAGACAAACAACAAGCAGAATTCAAAGGGACACCCTGGCTTGGGAGTGGGGCTCATCAGGGCACTGGCGTGCACATCTGACTCTTTCCGTTCCCATCAACCCAAGTGTTTCTCATCTCTCTCCTCGACTCGCCCACTTCCAAGGTGGGGCCGGACTGAAACCCGAGGGCTCACGCAGGTAATTTTTATTTCAACTCAACCACCATGCTCACAACGATGGACATGCCTGGGCTGCTGAGTGGCCCCAGCCAATGGCACGCCCCCAACGCCCCCAGGTACCAGGCGGCTGTGCTCCAGGACGCAGGACCGGAGCTGTCGAACCTGGTGACGTTTATTTCCCTGTCTCAGCTCGGGCTGCTCTAATACCACAGCAGGGGACTTATTCCTCACAGAGGCTAGATACCTATTCCTCACAGAGGCTAGAAAGTCCAAGGCCAACATGCCAGATTCGGTCTCATGAGGGTCCTCTTCCTGGTCCTCTTCCTGCCACTATCTCATTGTGAGCTCACATGGCCTTTCTTAGTGTGTGCATGCATGCATGTGTGCGCGCCTATGTGCATGTGTGTAGAGAGGTATCTCTTGTGTCACTTCCTCTTCTTATAAGGACACAAAATCCCCATTCAGTAGATATAAGGGCACTACTCCCATGATGGATTCCCACCCTTAGGACCTCATCTAAATCGAAATACCTCCCTAAGACGTCCTCTGCAAATGCCATCCCCACAATGGAGGAGAGAACTTCAACATATGAATGGGGTGGGGGGCAAACACAAACAGTCAGCCCACGACATTCCCTGTCTAAAGTCCTTAGACCATCTTTTCATTCAGTCTCTACAAAAGGAATTCTTGCCTTCTCCGAGAAGCCCTCTCTCCTGCCCACGGCGTCCGTGTCCCACTACATTCTGAAGTCTTAGCATTTGTGTCTCAGTCTAGAAAATCCTAATTTGCATCTGTCCTTTTTTAAAAATAAACGTCCTTCTGTCTTTTTCATCTGTGGGTGTGGGCTCCCCAGCAAGCATTCCGGCTGCCTGCAGCAGAGTAAGAACAGGGACGGGGGAGAGAAGAGGAACGCTCCTCCGGCTCCCTCCTCCTGCCCACAGCGCTCCGCAAGGGCTGGCACAGTGTACTGTGGATAAGGCAGAGACAGGGGAGCTCTGGTGCCTCCAGGGGAGAGAAAGGGCCACAGAAATGGCCATCTCACTGCTGTCTGGTCCTCACAGACGACAGTGCTAAAGCACTCGGTGTGCTCAGAGATGAGGCTAAGTCTGCCCCTGGACAATCTTAACCTCACCGCGTCTGAAAAACATTGGGGACGTTATCATCACCTCCCTCTTTTCCACATAACCAATTCCCAAATGGCAAAACCAAGACATTCTATACGAGTGGTTCTCAACCTGTGGGTCGCGACCCCTTTGGGGGTCAAATGACCCTTTCACAGGGGTCGCCTAAGACCATCAGAAAACACATATATAATTACATATTGTTTTTGTGATTAATCACTATGCTTTAATTATGTTCAATTTGTAACAATGAAATTGGGGGTCACCACAACATGAGGAACTGTATTAAAGGGTCGCGGCATTAGGAAGGTTGAGAACCACTGTTCTATACCAATTGCTTCCATCCTCTGCGTCTTTATAAATATTTTTTTTTATTATTTAAGTATAACACATAGAAAAGTGTACAAAGCAATGAATTTTCACAGTGGACACGCCCATGCAACCACTCCCGCCAGCCACTAAAACTCCCTTCTCACCAAAGGTAAGTGCTATCTTAACTTATAAAACCACAAACTTGTTCTCCCTGGACTTGAACTTTATATGAATTACGTGAGCTACTTCCTGTGACTAGCTTCTTTCACTCAACGATAGGGTGTCCCCAAAAAATGTATACACCCTTTAACAACTGAAAGTTCACTTAATTTTCACTCTTTTTTGGGTTTAACTGATTTGAAATAATAGGTGAAGCCAGACTAAGTTTTGAACGAAGAAAATTTATCCTAAAGTGCCACTAGACTTTTTTTTATGAAGATACGTAAAAGATACACTTTACAGTACAAAACAGGCAAGAGTCAATGAATTAAAGGGGCACCAATACCGAACAAAATGATTCTTGCTGTTTGAGATTCCATTGCTTCATGTTAGCAGTGCCTGGATCAGAATGGTCATCAGTTTAAACAGGCATTGGCATGCCCTGGCCAGTGGGCTCAATGGTTAGGGTGTCAGCCTGCACAACAAAGGGTCACGGATTCAATTCCTGGTCAAGGGCACAAACCTGCAAGCCAGGTTAGATTCCCCGACCTGCAGGAAACAACCAATCCATGTATCTGATATGTCTCTCTCATATTGATGGGGTTTTTTTCTCTCTCTCCCCCTCTCTCCCTCCCTTCCACTCTCTCTAAAAAATAATCTGGCCTTGGCCAGTTTGGCTCAGTAGTTAGAATGTCAGCCCTCGGACCAAAGGGTCTCGGGTTCAATTCCGGTCAAAGGGTACATACCTGGGTTTTAGGTTCAAAGGGCTGGGGCACATGTGGGAGCAACCAATCACAGCCAACTGATGTGTCTCTCTCACATTGATGTTTTTCTCTCTATCCCTCTCTCTCTTTCTCTCTCTCTCTCTTTCTCTCCCTCTCTTCCACTCTCTCTAAAATATAAATGGAAAAAATACCCTCAAGTGAGGATTAAAAAAATTATTCATTTCTGTAGATTCATTTAAAATTTGAAATTTGAACTGTATGTTAATAAACATTGACTTTATAACCATTCAAAGTGTGTATACACCCCATATATGTTTGCGAGGTTCATTCATGTTATTACATAGATATAGATATAATAGTATACTCATTTTCAGTGCTGTATAATATTCTTTCTAACACATGAATTTAATACAATTATCCATTCCATTGTTGATGAACATTGCATTGTTTCAGTTTTTACTATCACACAGACTACTACTGTGAACATTTTCACATCTGTCTCTTGGGGCATGTATGTATACATATCTTTTGTGTCTCTAGTTACGTATGGAACTGCTGGGTCATAAAGCATGCAGATGTTCAGCTGTGTAGCTATAAAAGCATATTTAGAAGTGTGAGTGTTCTTTTAGCTCCACATCTTTCCAACCCTTAGTATTGTCATGCTTTTCAATTTCAATCATTCTAGTGGGTGTGCAGTAGTATCTCTATGGTGTTAATTTATATGTCCCTGATGAATAAAGTCTGTCACTCCATATTGGAGTTCCTCTTCAATGCTCTTAACTATTCTTCTACTAGATTGCTTTTTCTTGTTTTCATTTAGTAGGAGTAGGGGCCCTTTATATATTTTGAATACGAGTCCTTCATTGAATACATAATACATACATACATACAGATAGATAGAGAGCACATAATATCCTCTCCCATTGTGTGACTTGCCTTTGCACTTATATTGGTGTCTTTTGATGAACAGAAGATCTTAATTATCATGTACCCCAAATTATCACATTTATTCTTTTATGACTAGTGTTTTTTGTGTATTGTGTAAAAATTTTTGCCTCACATAGTGGTGAAAATATTTTCCTTTGTTATCTTCTAAGGGCTTATTGTTTTTACCTTTCACTATTAGATCTATGATCCATTGGGAATTGAGTTTTAAACAGTGCAAGATAAGGGGTATACTGTATGAAATGTTTTTTTTCTCCATTATGAGCCTATGATTTTTCCTCTTTTCTGCCTTTTTTATATATGGACTAGAGGCCCGATGCACAAAATTTCATTGCAAGGGGCTCAGCCCTTGCAGTCATGGTGGCTTGCCTTGGCCCAAGGCAGGCTGACAGCCGGGGCCCTCCCCTTCATTCTGTGCCACCCCCTGGTGTCATAACAAGGGATAGAACTCCTGGTCGAAACTCCTCCAGGGACACTTTGCATATTAGCCTTTTATATATATAGATCTACTATAATTAACATTCTTGCAAATATTCATAAGTCATTTATTAGGCTTTATTATATATCCCGCACTGTCCTAGGAACTCAGAACCAAAAGGTGAGTTAAAATGTACTTCTGCTACTGGGGATTCTACCTCGTCGGGGGATGTGACATGGAAGGCAATAAGAACCAATTTCACAGGTGAGAGGTGGACAGAGGGTGTACCATGTGGGTCTGGAGGAGGCCAAGAAACCCAGCAGAGGTGACCCTGAGACGCAGCCTTGGGTTTTAATACTCTTCTCAGGACACCACCTGGTGGTATTCCCAAAATTCAAATGTCACTCTCAGCTGGGTCACCAGCTGCACGTGAAAGGAGGAGGTCAGACTGTGCTTCACAGCTTGGCCCTACGTTGATTTAGGGACCATCTTTCCAACCATCTCCAATGCTCAAAATGGGGGAGACCATTCTCATCCAAGGTGAATTCTTTACCCTTCTAAGCAGCAACCAAACATCTAGGAATTCATCTTAAAGAAATAATCAGATATGAACACAAAGATTTTTTTCTGCGAGTATATGTATGAAGCATCACCTGTATTTTTTTATTGGCAGTCACCTAAACATCGAATGGCTC